>NC_142772.1:14248535-14398848 GCF_988280905.1 Pimephales promelas | reverse complement strand
GATCTGGGCATTTACAGCCAAGTTACTACAACTTCCTGTTTCATGGCGAATCATCGACGCCACGGACACGCCCATCGACGAAAACGCGCAGATAGCACAACTTTACATCGTCAATGCCTTTAGAAGGTACAGCAGAAATTTTAAGTTGATCCGACTAAATCCCTAGGAGGAGTTCGTTAAAGTACGGAGTGTGTAAATCGTCCCAAATCGGTCGCCGAATTCAAAATAGCGGACTTCCTGTCGAGTTTAGGGTATGGGTTCTTGAGGCTTTTTTGTGCGTCTGGTCATGGTAGATGTACCACAGAAATTTCGTACATGTCGGTCAAACAAGCGGCGGGGGCTGCTTCGTTAAAGGTCACTTCCTGTTGCCAGCAGGTGGCGCTATGACTGTGGGTGAATGTCGGCATGTAGATTTGTTCAGGGCGGGACTCTTGTCAAATGTGTAAAATTTCGTGCAGATCTGGGCATTTACAGCCAAGTTACTACAACTTCCTGTTTCATGGCGAATCTTCGACGCCACGGACACGCCCATCGACGAAAACGCTCAGATAGCACAACTTTACATCGTCAATGCCTTTAGAAGGCACAGCAGAAATTTTTAGTCGATCCGACTAAATCCCTAGGAGGAGTTCGTTAAAGTACGGAGTCTGTAAATCGTCCAAAAATGGCCGCCAAATTTAAAATGGCGGACCTCCTGTCGAGTTTAGGGTATGGGTTCTTGAGGCTTTTTTGTGCGTCTTGATATGATACACGTCCCCACCAAATTTCGTGCATGTAGGTTGAACGTGGACTAGGGGCTAATTTTTTCCAATTTTCTAGGTGGCGCTAGCGTGCCATTTTGCCCCGCCCATCCGCGAAACCCACAAAATACGAAATTTTTCACCAGTCCTGACATGCGTGCCAAATTTGGTGAGTTTTTGAGCATGTTGCGGCCCCGAACATGGCACTTACTTTGCAGAAAAAAGAAAAAATATAGCTGCGAGCAGCGATGGCGGGCCCAAGCCGGTGGCACCGCAACCCCGGTTCCTTTAGTTACCTATATGCACCCGGGTGGCGGTGCCGAAGGCTTTGGCCCTTTTATGATTAAATGTTAAAACGGCTTGCCATACTCTGTCATTTCGACTAGTCACAATTATGTTACAGATATCTTAAATGATAATACAAACTATCCAAAATGTAATTACGAATAGACAGAAAGACGTTGTTGATATCTACAATGTTAATTCCGGACAGGCAAACTTAGCTTTTAAATGTTAAAAGGGCTTGCCATACAGGGACGTAGGCTCAGAGAGAGGCTCACCATATTCAAACCAAAATATCTGACTTCCTCTTGGTCCGAGCTAATGACTATGTATTAGAAAGTTGTCCGGCTTGAGGAGTACAATGTATATAGCGATTTTTGTAACTGTAGATAAAACTAACAACCCCACTTTTGTCAAAAGGTGGCGCTATTTAGTCCTTGCACTATGCCCGTTTCTGAAACTTTGCACATGTCTACTGGCTAATAAATGTGATGTATCTGTTGAGTTTCAAGCAATTTCAATTTCAATTTCAATTTGACTGTTGAAAAGAAGTGCGCCGATTAGATACTCAGGATCGGTATCGGCTCTGACACTGCCATCTTTGACGAGGCTGATTCAAATTCTATATTGTGCATATATACTATTCTATGTTAGGCACAAAGGCACAAAAACTTTCTAAAGTACCATAAAGTTTTTGTGTACTGTATTATTAGTGTTCTGAAGCTATTATGTGATATAGAAATTAATATTTAAGTCATTAAATTCAAGAACACGTAAACTTTTCCCTCTCTGCGCCTGTCAGTCATTCTCCATTCAGCATTCAAACAGCACGTCACATTCGGTTACAGACAATGATGAAACGATCTTCAAGATGATTGAATGTTAATCCTATTATACTGGATCTTTAAGATAAAGGTCTAAAGGTCTATATTTTCGAATGAAGAAACTTTTTCTTGCTGGACTTTATTGCTGTAACTTAACCGTGTTACTTTCTACCGGGTGTCGGACGCTGTCGGTTAGATCACAACACTAGAGTCAGAGCACTATAATTGTTCTTCACGCACACAGTAACTGAAATTTAAAACCTTTAAAAGAAAAGGCTCAATAAACTATTGCATAGATAGATAATGTATAATACACTGTTCATAAATATGTATTTCCTTTGTGCTTTGAACTTTTCAATACGGACTCAATGCGCTGTAACTTCATGTGGCTTCAAGCACATCATTCTCCGCTCGGGATGCACATAAGTGCTTTGTGCTGCACCGTATTGGAGCCGTAATATCATAATGCAGTGACGTAATGACAGATTATTAATTGCCTTTCAATTATATGTTGCTGCGTCATTAAACATCTGTCCTATGCATTTCAAACATTTATAGCAGCCATGGCTATATTTTTTTATGATTTTTGTTATCTTGTTTTTCATTAATGTATTTTTCAAAAATAAGAGCAATGTGTATTATCTATTATTAATATGGTTTATAATAGCATTTTTGTCATAGATTATGACAAAGTAATCATATGATCCACCAGCGAGGAACCAGCAGAACAAAGTGAACATTCTTTCTGTTTAGTTCAATCCTACTTAATAGGAATTTATTTAAAATGCTCGCTCTACTCCACACCATTAATGTCTTGTGCGGACATCCGTATTTCGACTTTCGGTTTTAAGTAAGCGATTTAAAAGCTCCCAAGTCCCAGCGGAGTCACACGTTGATTAACCGGTGGGAATATACACAATAGGCCTACCTGATATTGAACACAAGAGGGCAGTATAGCACTACGTATGACTCAGATTATTATTTTTTTCTGAATTTTACAACAATTCTGGCTGTTTTTGAACGTAAACATAATTCTTAAATGAAAAAAAGGAAAAATTGGGGAAGTTATAATATTTGTATAATTTAATTTAGAAACAAATGATGTATAATTACATTTTTAGAAGATATGAGGCTTTTAGTGTTTACTTTTTTGACATTACTTTAATCTTTTGCCATAGTTGCACATGTCTACTGGCTAATAAATGTGATGTATCTGTTGAGTTTCAAGCAATTTCAAGCATGCTAACAGTCCCAAAAGCATCAAAAAAGAATGTTAAAGTTTGTTTCGTTGCCACGGCAACAGTATCAAAGATATCAAAAATTCATTCACAGGTCTACATCTGCCGTGTATTTACATTATACAGATGAAGTTTGAAGCAAATCGGTTAAAAATAAGAGAGTGATTTCAAAGCATTTTGAAAGTGACACACTTCCTGCTGCCAGTTGGTGGCGCTATAACTTTGACTCACAATAGTCACATCCATGTGATCGGTCTCTTATAGCGAAAACACTGCTGAAGTTTCATCAAGATCAGTTAATGTATGCTGAAGTTATAACACACATCCTGTTTCATGTTTCTCGCCATAATTTCGTTTCCTCGCCACGGCCAAACCGTTCGAGGTATCCCGTGGCACTTTTTCATCCTTAATGTCTTGACTTCACGCTGATCGAGTTTCGTCGAATTTGGTTCAGTGCTCTAGGAGCAATAATTTAAATTCCATTGCATGTGTTTTAAACACAACCCTAAATAGCCGACTTCCTGTTGGGCTGGGGTAAAAAGTAAGAGTGTGAAGTATATATGAAACGATGAGATCTATATGTGTACCAAGTTTCATATTATTACATGCAAGTGTGTTTGATTTATGGACCAAATTTTCAGACCAAGTTTATTGACCAAGTTAATCTGATTAATAAACTAATTATATAAAACTATTGTCAATTCACTACAATTAAACTAGTTATATGCCTTTACTTATAAAAAATAAAAATAAAAACTTATTTAAAAATTACCAGGCTTGAGAACGTCTCGGTTACGTATGTAACCCTCGTTCCCTGAGTAGGGAACGGAGACGTTACGTCAGAAGTGACGGAGATTGGGGGTTTCGCATAGAAAGCCAATCCTCTTCGAGTATTAAAACACGAGCCAATGGCATGCAATGCCTTGGGGCTGCGGAAATTTGCATAGCGTACTCCGCCCTACTCCGTGAGTATAAAAGGAGGAAGTGAACGCAACCGCAGTATGTCTTCGCTGAGGAGCCAAGACTGAACTCGGCCTCTACCCAGCGATACAGCAGAAGTGGCAGGGAGACGTAACGTCTCCGTTCCCTACTCAGGGAACGAGGGTTACATACGTAACCGAGACGTTCCCTATCGTAGTCACTTCGAGTTACGTCAGAAGTGACGGAGATTGGGGGTCTGTGCCATCACGCCATCTTCAAGCTGTCTTCCAGTGCCCTGCGAAAGACTGAACCCCCGAGCCTTACCTCTTTTTTTTTTTTTTGGGGATCCGACTTTGACACAGGATTACCAAGGTACACTGGGAACATATCCCGAAGGGGACATGCTACCAGCTGCCTACCGAAGGGAGGACTTAAGAATACACATATGGCCACATAGGAACGCATATGGAACACTGGAGTACCAACCGCAGGTGGCTACTGATTTAAACTCCAGGGGTGGCAGATGGCTTGCCAAGGGAAGACACATGCTCAGAGAGGCTTACAGTGGATAATACACATGAGACGGTTACCATGGGGAACCGTGCGCATGGAGGCACCTAGCTAGCATCCAGAGCAACGCAGTGGTGCCCGCATCGTCGGTGCTGGAGGACTCAAGACTTCAATGGAAGAACTGAGGAAATATCGCACTTATCCAGTCCGGGGAGTGGAGTGGCGAGCAAGCGAAGACACCTGAGCGGATCCAGAACTGGCCGAAACGAGTACGTGAGAGGATACCGGCTCAATTCGCAGATTATAGAATCTGGCGAAGGTGTTAGGTGTCGCCCAGCCTGCAGCTCTGCAGATGTCTGTTAGCGAGGCGCCGTGCGCTAAAGCCCAAGAGGAGGCTACACTCCGAGTGGAATGGGCCGTCACACCAAGGGGGCACGGAAGGCCTTGCTGCTGGTAAGACAAAGCAATGGCATCCACTATCCAGTGGGACAGCCGTTGCTTTGAGAGAGCCCTTCCCTTCTGGCTCCCCCCATGACAGACAAAGAGCTGGTCTGAGGTCCTGAAACACTGCGTTCTGTCGACATAGGTGCGGAGAGCACGTACCGGACAGAGCAGTGCCAAGGCTGGGTCTGCCTCCTCCAGGGGCAGCGCTTGCAGGTTCACCACCAGGTCCCGGAGGGGAGTGGTAGGAACCTTGGGCATATATCCAGGCCGGGGTCTCAGGAATACGTGAGAGTAAGCCGGCCCGAACTCCAGGCACACTTCGTCAACAGAGAGTGCGTGCAGGTCCCTTACTCTCCTGATGGATACCAATGCAATCAGGAGTGCTGTCACATAGGACAGGGCAAAAACTCTACCGACTGCAAAGGCTCCAGGGGAGGCCTCTGCAGAGCACCCAGGTCTACTGAGAGGTCCCCAGAGGGCAGGAGGGGAGGGAGGCGGATTTAGCCCCCTCACTCCCCTCAGGAACCTGATGACCAGGTCATGCTTCCCATAGACTTACCTTTCACTGCATCATGAGACGCGGCAATGGCCGCGACATAATCCAAAGGGTGGAGGGCGACAGCCTGCGCTACAACCCCTCTTGCAGGAAGGAAGCATGACTCCGATCGAACATCTCCGGGGGTCTTCTCAGCGAGAAGAACACCAATTGACGAAGAGGTTTCACTTCAACGCATAAAGGTGTCACGTGGACGACGCTCTTGCGGAAGTGATGGTTGCCGCCACCGCAGGTGGCAGCGAACTCAAACCTGCCTCGTCCCGTCCTGGAGCCACACGTGCAGCCTCCAAGATCGGGACGAGGGTGCCACAGAGTGCCCCGTCTCTGAGAGAGTAGGTCCGGTCTCAGAGGAATAGGCCAAGGAGGTGCTGTCGCGAGGAGCAAGAGTTCGGAGAACCACGTCTTGGTGGGCCAGTAGGGGGCTACCAGCAAGACCTGCTCCTCGTCCTCCTTGATCTTGCACAACACCCGTGCAAGGAGGCTCACTGGGGGAACGCACACTTGCGTGGGCCCCGTGGCCAGCTGTGCGCCAGCGCATCCGAGCCGAGAGAGCCGCGGGTCAGAGAATAACTGGGCGCAGTGGGACGAGTCCCGAGAGGCGAACAGGTCTAACTGTGCCTCCCCGAACTGGTCCCAAATCAGCTGGACCGACTGGGGATGGAGTCGCCATTCGCCGGAGATGGGACGGGCCCGGGACAGCTCGCGGCTGCCCGATTCCGGTCTCCAGGAATGTAACTGCACGAAGGGACCTCAGGTGCTTCTGACTCCATATCAAGAGGTGGCGGGCGAGCTGCGACAACCGGCGCGAGCGTAGACCCCCCCTGGTGGTTGATGTACGCTACTGCCGTAGTGTTGTCTGAGCGGACAAGCACATGCTGGCCCTAGAGCACGCTCGGAAGCGGTGCCGGGCGAGCCGTACTGCCAACAGCTCGAGGCAATTGATGTGCATGAGGCGCTGGGCTCCTGTCCAGGAACCGGCGGCTGCATGCCCATTGCACATGGCACCCCAACCCGTGGTAGACGCATCCGTGGAGACAACGAGATGCCTGGAAACTCGCTGAATAGGGACCCTGTCCGTAAAAAGCTGAGGTTCGACCACGGGAAGAAGGATCGGCGGCACGTCGGAGTCACTGGAACTCGGAGCGAGCCGCGATGCCATGCCCACCTCGGGACTCGATCGCGAAGCCACAGCTGAAGCGGTCTCATATGAAGCAAACCGAGCGGCGTTGCCGCGGCCGCGGATGCCATATGCCCCAGGAGCCTCTGAAAAGTTTCAGTGGAACCGCACTCTTGCCCTCGAACTGTCGAAGACAAGCCAGCAGTGAGTGCGCGCGCTCGTTCGTGAGCTGCGCGGACATGGCGACCGAGTCTATCTCCATGCCGAGAAAAGAGATCCTCTGCACGGGGCAAAGTTTGCTCTTTTCCCGGTTGACCCGAAGGCCCAGACGGGCTAGGTGCCGTAGCACCAGGTCTCTGTGTTCGCAAACCTGAGCTCGAGAGTGTGCTAGTAACAGCCAGTCGTCGAGATAGTTCAGGATGCGAACCCCGTGTTCGCGAAGGGGAACAAGGGCTGCCTCGACGATCTTCGTGAAGACGCGAGGGGACAGAGCTAACCCGAATGGGAGAACGGCGTACTGGTATGCCTGGCCCTCGAAGGCAAACCGAAGAAACGGTCTGTGTCGAGGGAGAATGGAGACATGGAAGTACGCGTCCTTCAGGTCGATCGCTGCAAACCAATCCTGATACCGAACACATTCGAAAATGCGTTTGGCCGTGAGCATTTTGAACGGTAGTCGATGGAGAGAACGGTTCAAAATGCGCAGGTCCAGGATCGGTCGTAACCCACCGGTCTTTCTTGGGGACAATGAAGTAGGGGCTGTAAAGCCCGGACCTCACCTCGGCTGGAGGGACCGTCTCGATTGCACCCTTCGCCAGCAGGGTCGCAATCTCCGCTCTCAAGACTGGGGCATTGCCACCAACCATCGTGGAGCGAACTCCCCTGAAGCGGGGAAGAGACCGTGCGAACTGAATCGCGTAGCCGAATCCGATCGTTCTGATGACCCAGCGGGAACCCCGGGAAGCGCTAGCCAGGCTTCCAGGAAGTGAGCCAACGGGGTCATGCGAACCACAGACGTCCCCCCGGAGGGGCAGCGAGGCGGGTCGACCGGCATGCGTGCAGGAGTTACCCCGTCCGGATGCACCGTCGAAACCCGCTCCCCGACAGAAGAGACCAGGGAAGGCAGAGCGTTCCACGGGGGTCTGTTCTGCCGGGGGTCTGGCGACAGAGGGGGAAGGGATTGGCGTAGCCCGGGGACGACACACGCACCCTTCCGCGCCCTCCGAGACAGAGAGGAATGAACGGGGCGACGCACTGGACGTCGTGCGCGCTCATTCCAGTCTGTGTGCTCAATGACAGTGTCAGCTTTTCCTCAACCAGCTCAGGGAGCTAGCTAGAACAAAAGATTCTCCACCGGCCCTCCACCGGGGAAGGAGGGGCCCTGCCACCGCCTCCTGAGAAAAACCATGACACTATCACTGAGCGGCCCGCCTCAGGAACATCGCTTCGCCTGGCATCTAGCGGGGCACGCGGCCTGAGGGGGGGCTCTTTTCTTGGGACGCTTACCTGTGGCCTCCTCCGCGACGCGAACCGGCTGAAGGCTGCTGCTGGGGCCGCGTGGGAGGGAAGGGAGCCGCAGGGGGGCGTCCTCGGCGGCGAGCTGGCGGAGGCGTCCGAGCCGACGGCTGGTTGGAGGCAGCAGCTGGCCGTCGGGGCAGAGAAACCGCCTTCGTCTGCTCCTAGGCGGTCGAGAAGTGCTGGGCAAAGTCCTGGACCGCACCGCCGAACATTATGATGCTCCTGGACCACAGCGGTGGGCATCACCTGACCAAGGGAGCGAGCGACCGCCTCCGTGACCCGTTTAAGGACAAGGTAGGCGACAGGCTCGCAGCTCGCTTGGTCCGTCACCTCCTCGTGCACATTCCTGAGCAGCTAGCTTTGTAGGTGCTCATCATATGCAGGGCGGAGGCTGCCTGTCCCGCCGCTCTACAGAATCGCGCCGCCATAGACGACGAGAACCCATAGGCTTTGGAGGGGCATCTGAGAGCAACCGCCGGTTGACCGGGGGAGCCCCAGCGTACCCACAGACAGCCGCATCGCCGAGGGGAGGAAGGGCGGGGAACTAAGCACGCTTTTTTTTTTTTTTTTTTATTTATTTTTTAGTGCGTGTCAGTTCCGCATGCAACTCGGGGAAAAAAGGAAATTGGGGTTGGCCGTGGCCGTAAGGCGGCAGCGTTACCCAAAAACCAATTATTCAGCCGCGAGAGATCGGGGAGGGGCGGAGTTCCACCCCCACCCGATGCTCACGGACGCCCGAGATAGCACGGCCATCATCGCGGGATCAGACACGGCGGCGCTGACGCTCCCGAGGGAGGCAACGCGGCCGCATCCTCACTTCCCGAGGAGTCAAGCCCGCCTAGTGATGCTGTGATCGACATCGCATCATCATCTGGAGCGCTGCCCGAAGCAGCCGGTGCCACCGAAGAAGCAACCGACTGAATCGAACTAACGCTCGCTGGCTCTCGCACTGAGGCGGGAGGTGTGGCCCGAGGAATCGTCGGGGCTTATCCCACACCATCACCGTAAATCACCAGGTCCCCGGGTCGACGGGCCCCCTATGGAGGAAACCGATCGAGCGGGGGGGACCGGGACTCTCACTCAAGTGAGATCATTGAGTCTCGACCTCAGTGTAGAGATGGTCATGTTCCCACAGAAGGAAAATGAGTCATCCACGAACGCTGCTGCTGCATGCTGAAATGCCCAGGCATACAAAGCAGCGATCGTGACCATCAGATGACGACAGAAATCAATCACACCCAGAAGAGCACGGGCGAACCGTCTTTAAAAAGACGTGCGCGTGCAGCTCTTTCAATGAGAGGAGGAAATTCACTCTTTCAGCGCTGAAGCGACCAGGGAGAAGCGCAAAGTCTGGCAGACCACTGCTCAGATCGCAGGCGATGCAGAATCTCGCTGGGTACCGCCGTCACACCAACACTGAAGAGGACGCTCGTCTCGAAGAGTCTTGAACAGTGCTTTCAGGAGTGAAGAGGTTCTCTTGGCTCCGAAGCGAAAACATACTGCGGTTGCGTTCACTTCCTCCTTTTATACTCACGGAGTAGGGCGGAGTACGCTATGCAAATTTCCGCAGCCCCAAGGCATTGCATGCCATTGGCTCGTGTTTTAATACTCGAAGAGGATTGGCTTTCTATGCGAAACCCCCAATCTCCGTCACTTCTGACGTAACTCGAAGTGACTACGATAGGGAAATGTATTTTCTTTATGCAGGTCATACACACAGCAGTGAAATGGTTAAGCCCCCTCCCCCTGCACACACACACACACACACACAGACAGCCAGCCAGTCAGCCAGCCAGCCAAAGACACAGAGACACAGAGACATGTAGGCTCAGAGTGGCCATATTCAAACAAAAATATCTGACTTTCTGTGGGTCCTAGCTAATAAGTGTCAATTAGAAAGTTGTCCGGCTCGAGGAGTACAATATACATACCAATTTTTGTAACTCTAGTTAAAACTAACAACCCCACTTTTGTCAAAAGGTGGCGCTACTGAGCCCTCACCACGCCCGTTTCTGAAACTTTGCACGTGTCTACTGGCTAATAAATGTGATGTGTCTGTCGAGTTTCATGCAATTTGAAGCATGCTAAGGGTCTCAAAAGCATCCAAAAAGCATCCTAAAAGAAGGGTAAAGTTTGATGCGTCGCCACGGCAACAGTTTCAAAGATATCAAAAATCCATTCACAGGTCTACATCTGCCGTATGTTTACATTATACATATGAAGTTTGAAGCAAATCGGGTAAAAATAAAAGGGTGATATCAAAGCATTTTGAAAGTGACACACTTCCTGCTGCCAGTTGGTGGCGCTATAACTTTGACTCACAATAGTCACATCCATGTGATCGTCCTCTTACAGCGAACACACTGCTGAAGTTTCATCAAGATCAGTTAATGTATGCTGAAGTTATAACACACTTCCTGTTTCACGTTTCTCGCCATGATTTCGTTTCCTCGCCACGGACAAACCGTTCGAGATATAAAAAATCCCCTCGCAAACTTTCATCCTCAATGTCTTGACTTCACGCTGACCGAGTTTCGTCGAATTTGGATCAAAGCTCTAGGAGGAGTATATGACATTCCATTGCGAGCGTTTTACAAACAAACCTCAATAGCCGACTTCCTGTTGGGCTGGGGTAAAAAGTAAGAGTGTGAGGTATAGATGAAACGATGAGATCAACATGTGTACCGAGTTTCATATTATTACATACAAGCGTGTTTGAGTTATGGACCAAGTGTTCGGACCCCGTTCCAGGGGGCGCTGACGAGCCGCCCTACCACGCCCGGGTACCAGCTTCAGCCCGGCTCTGATGGCCGCGGGTTCTGACCCGTGTGCAAAGTTTCAAGAGTTTTCGAGCACGTTAAGGGCCCCAAAAGTGCCCAAAAGGTAGTAAAATAATAATTATTATAATAATAATAATAGTAAAGAAAAATAATCCCAAGGAAAACAATAGGGCCTTCGCCCTTTCAGGGCTTGGGCCCTAAAAATTAAAGCTGCAAGCAGCGATGGGCGGGCCCTCGCACCTGTAGCACGTCGGGGTCTGAGGCGGCCGCGTTACATTTTCTGCAGCTCAGCCAGTGCGGCTGTGCATTTGCTACTTTGCTTCATTAAAGGTCACTTCCTGTTGCCAGCAGGTGGCGCTATGACTGGTGGGTGAATGTCGGCATGTAGATTTGTTCAGGGCGGGACTCTTGTCAAAGGTGTGAAATTTCATGCATATCTGGGCTTTTACAACCAAGTTACTACAACTTCCTGTCTCATGGCGAATCATCGACGCCACGGACACGCCCATTGAGGAAAACGCGCAGATAGCACAACTTTTCATCATCAATGCCTTTAGAAGGCACAGCAGAAATTTGAAGTCGATCCGACTAAATCCTTAGGAGGAGTTAGTTTAAGTACGTAATGAGTAAATCATCGAAAAATGGCTGTGAAATTAGAAATGGCCAACTTCCTGTTGAGTTTAGGGCATCACTCCAAGAGACTTTTCTGTGCGTCTGGACATGGTAGATGTACCACAGAAATTTCTTACATGTCGGTCAAACATGCGGCGGGGGCTGCTTCGTTAAAAGTCACTTCCTCTTGCCACTAGGTGGCGCTATTAATGTGGGTGAATGATGGCATGTAGATTTGTTCAGGGCGGGACTCTTGTCAAATGTGTAAAATCTCGTGTAGATCTGGGTATTTACAGCCAAGTTACTACAACTTCCTGTTTCATGGCGAATCATCGACGCCACGGACACGCCCATCGACGAAAACGCGCAGATAGCACAACTTTACATCGTCAATGCCTTTAGAAGGTACAGCAGAAATTTGAAGTTGATCCGACTAAATCCCTAGGAGGAGTTCGTTAAAGTACGGAGTGTGTAAATCGTCCCAAATCGGTCGCCAAATTCAAAATGGCGGACTTCCTGTCGAGTTTAGGGTATGGGTTCTTGAGGCTTTTTTGTGCGTCTGGTCATGGTAGATGTACCACAGAAATTTCGTACATGTCGTTCAAACAAGCGGCGGGGGCTGCTTCGTTAAAGGTCACTTCCTGTTGCCAGCAGGTGGCGCTATGACTGTGGGTGAATGTCGGCATGTAGATTTGTTCAGGGCGGGACTCTTGTCAAATGTGTAAAATTTCGTGCAGATCTGGGCATTTACAACCAAGTTACTACAACTTCCTGTTTCATGGCGAATCTTCGACGCCACGGACACGCCCATCGACGAAAACGCGCAGATAGCACAACTTTACATCGTCAATGCCTTTAGAAGGCACAGCAGAAATTTTAAGTCGATCCGACTAAATCCCTAGGAGGAGTTCGTTAAAGTACGAGAGTCTGTAAATCGTCCAAAAATGGCCGCCAAATTCAAAATGGCGGACCTCCTGTCGAGTTTAGGGTATGGGTTCTTGAGGCTTTTTTGTGCGTCTTGATATGATACACGTCCCTACCAAATTTCGTGCATGTAGGTTGAACGTGGACGAGGGGCTAATTTTTTCCAATTTTCTAGGTGGCGCTAGCGTGCCATTTTGCCCCGCCCATCTGCGAAACCCACAAAATACGAAATTTTTCACCAGTCCTGACATGCGTGCCAAATTTGGTGAGTTTTTGAGCATGTTGCGGCCCCGAAAATGGCATTTACTTTGCAGAAAAAAAAAAAAATAAAATAATAAAAAAAATAATAATAATTAAAGCTGCAAGCAGCGATGGGCGGGCCCTCGCACCTGTAGCACGTCGGGGTCTGAGGCGGCCGCGTTTCATTTTCTGCAGCTCAGCCAGTGCGGCTGTGCATTTGCCACACTGCTTCGTTAAAGGCCACTTCCTGTTGCCAGCAGGTGGCGCTATGACTGTGGGTGAATGTCGGCATGTAGATTTGATCAGGGCGGGACTCTTGTCAAATGTGTTAAATTTCGTGCAGATCTGGGCATTTACAGCCAAGTTACTACAACTTCCTGTTTCATGGCGAATCATCGACGCCACGGACACGCCCATCGACGAAAACGCGCAGATAGCACAACTTTTCATCGTCAATGCCTTTAGAAGGCACAGCAGAAATTTGAAGGCGATCCGACTAAAGCCCTAGGAGGAGTTAGTTAAAGTACGTAATGAGTAAATCATCCAAAAATGGCGGTAAAATTAGAAATGGCTGACTTCCTGTTGAGTTTAGGGCATCGCTCCAAGAGACTTTTCTGTGCGTCTGGACATGGTAGATGTACCACAGAAATTTCGTACATGTCGGTCAAACATGCGACGGGGGCTGCTTCGTTAAATGTCACTTCCTCTAGCCACTAGGTGGCGCTATGAATGTGGGTGAATGTCGGCATGTAGATTTGTTCAGGACGGGACTCTTGTCAAATGTGTAAAATTTCGTGTAGATCTGGGCATTTACAGCCAAGTTACTACAACTTCCTGTTTCATGGCGAATCATCGACGCCACGGACACGCCCATCGACGAAAACGCGCAGATAGCACAACTTTACATCGTCAATGCCTTTAGAAGGTACAGCAGAAATTTGAAGTTGATCCGACTAAATCCCTAGGAGGAGTTCGTTAAAGTACGGAGTGTGTAAATCGTCCCAAATCGGTCGCCGAATTCAAAATGGCGGACTTCCTGTCGAGTTTAGGGTATGGGTTCTTGAGGCTTTTTTGTGCGTCTGGTCATGGTAGATGTACCACAGAAATTTCGTACATGTCGGTCAAACAAGCGGCGGGGGCTGCTTCGTTAAAGGTCACTTCCTGTTGCCAGCAGGTGGCGCTATGACTGTGGGTGAATGTCGGCATGTAGATTTGTTCAGGGCGTGACTCTTGTCAAATGTGTAAAATTTCGTGCAGATCTGGGCATTTACAGCCAAGTTAGTACAACTTCCTGTTTCATGGCGAAACTTCGACGCCACGGACACGCCCATCGACGAAAACGCGCAGATAGCACAACTTTACATCGTCAATGCCTTTAGAAGGCACAGCAGAAATTTTAAGTCGATCCGACTAAATCCCTAGGAGGAGTTCGTTAAAGTACGGAGTCTGTAAATCGTCCAAAAATGGCCGCCAAATTCAAAATGGCGGACCTCCTGTCGAGTTTAGGGTATGGGTTCTTGAGGCTTTTTTGTGCGTCTTGATATGATACACGTCCCCACCAAATTTCGTGCATGTAGGTTGAACGTGGACGAGGGGCTAATTTTTTCCAATTTTCTAGGTGGCGCTAGCGTGCCATTTTGCCCCGCCCATCCGCGAAACCCACAAAATACGAAATTTTTCACCAGTCCTGACATGCGTGCCAAATTTGGTGAGTTTTTGAGCATGTTGCGGCCCCGAAAATGGCACTTACTTTGCAGAAAAAAAAAAAAAAAAAAAAAAAAAATAACCCTAACAGTTTCAATAGGGTCCTCGCACTGTTAGTGCTCGGGCCCTAAAAAAAATAATCCTAACAGTTTCAATAGGGTCCTCGCACTGTTAGTGCTCGGGCCCTAATTAAAGCTGCAAGCAGCGATGGGCGGGCCCTCGCACCTGTAGCACGTCGGGGTGTGAGGCGACCGCGTTGCATATTCTGCGGTTCAGCCGGTGTGGCTGTGAATTTGCTTTGCTGCTTCGTTAAAAGTCACTTCCTGTTGCCAGCAGGTGGTGCTATGACTGTGGGTGAATGTCTGCATGTCGATTTGTTCAGGGCAGGACTCTTGTCAAATGTGTAAAATTTCGTGCTGATCTGGGCATTTACAGCCAAGTTACTACAACTTCCTGTTTCATGGCGAATTATCGACGCCACAGACACGCCCATCGTCGAAAATGTGAAGATAGCACAACTTTACATCATCAATGCCTTTAGAAGGCACAGCAGAAATTTGAAGTCGATCCGACTAAATCCCTAGGATGAGTTTGTTAAAGTACGTAATGAGTAAATCATCCAAAAATGGCGGTAAAATTAGAAATGGCCGACTTCCTGTTGAGTTTAAGGCATCGCTCCAAGAGACTTTTCTGTGCGTCTGGACATGGTAGATGTACCACAGAAATTTCGTACATGTCGGTCAAACATGCGGTGGGGGCTGCTACGTTAAAAGTCACTTCCTGTTGCCAGCAGGTGGCGCTATGACTGTGGGTGAATGTCGGCATGTAGATTTGTTCAGGGCGGGACTCTTGTCAAATGTGTAAAATTTTGTGCAGATCTGGGCATTTACAGCCAAGTTACTACAACTTCCTGTTTCATGGCGAATCATTAATGCCACGGACACGCCCATCGACGAAAACACACAGATAGCACAACTTTACATCGTCAATGCCTTTAAAAGGCACAGCAGAACTTTGAAATCGATCTGACTAAATCCCTAGGAGGAGTTAGTTAAAGTACGTAATGAGTAGATCATCGAAAAATGGCGGTAAAATTAGAAATGGCCGACTTCCTGTTGAGTTTAGGGCATTGCTCCAAGATACTTTTTTGTGTGTCTGGACATGTTAGATGTACCACAGTAATTTCGTATATGTCGCTCAAACATGCGGCGGGGGCTGCTTCGTTAAAGGACACTTCCTGTTGCCACTAGGTGGCGCTATGACTGTGGGTGAATGTCGGCATGTAGATTTGTTCAGGGTGGGACTCTTGTCAAATGTGTAAAATTTTGTGCAGATCTGGGCATTTACAGTCAAGTTACTATAGCTTCCTCCTTCATGGCGAATCATCAACGCCACGGACAAGCCCATCGACGAAAATGCGCAGATAGCACAACTTTACATCATCAATGCCTGTAGAAGGCACAGCAGAAATTTGAAGTCGATCCGACTAAATCCCTAGGAGGAGTTCGTTAAAGTACAAAGTGTGTTAATCGTCCCAAAATGGCTGCCAAATTCAAAATGGCGGACTTCCTGTCGAGTTTAGGCTATGGGTTCTTGAGGCTTTTTTGTGCGTCTTGATATGATACACGTCCCCACCAAATTTCGTGCATGTAGGTTGAACGTGGACGAGGGGCTAATTTTTTCCAATTTTCTAGGTGGCGCTAGCGAGCCATTTTGCCACGCCCATCCGCGAAACCCACAAAATACGAAATTTTTCACCAGACCTGACATGCATGCCAAATTTGGTGAGTTTTTGAGCATGTTGTGGCCGTGAAAATCGAGCTTACTTTGCAGAAAAAAGAAAAAAAAAAAATTAAAGCTGCAAGCAGCGATGGGCGGGCCCTCGCACCTGTAGCACGTCGGGGTCTGAGGCGGCCGCGTTTCATTTTCTGCAGCTCAGCCAGTGCGGCTGTGCATTTGCCACGCTGCTTCGTTAAAGGCCACTTCCTGTTGCCAGCAGGTGGCGCTATGACTGTGGGTGAATGTCGGCATGTAGATTTGTTCAGGGCGGGACTCTTGTCAAATGTGTTAAATTTCGTGCAGATCTGGGCATTTACAGCCAAGTTACTACAACTTCCTGTTTCATGGCGAATCATCGACGCCACGGACACGCCCATCGACGAAAACGCGCACTTAGCACAACTTTTCATCGTCAATGCCTTTAGAAGGCACAGCAGAAATTCGAAGTCGATCTGACTAAATCCCTAGGAGGAGTTCGTTAAAGTACGTAATGAGTAAATCATCCAAAAATGGCGGTAAAATTAGAAATGGCTGACTTCCTGTTGAGTTTAGGGCATCGCTCCAAGAGAATTTTCTGTGCGTCTGGACATGGTAGATGTACCACAGAAATTTCGTACATGTCGGTCAAACATGCGACGGGGGCTGCTTCGTTAAATGTCACTTCCTGTTTCCACTAGGTGGCGCTATGAATGTGGGTGAATGTCGGCATGTAGATTTGTTCAGGGCAGGACTCTTGTCAAATGTGTAAAATTTCGTGTAGATCTGGGCATTTACAGCCAAGTTACTACAACTTCCTGTTTCATGGCGAATCATCGACGCCACGGACACGCCCATCGACGAAAACGCGCAGATAGCACAACTTTACATCGTCAATGCCTTTAGAAGGTACAGCAGAAATTTTAAGTTGATCTGACTAAATCCCTAGGAGGAGTTCGTTAAAGTACGGAGTGTGTAAATCGTCCCAAATCGGTCGCCGAATTCAAAATGGCGGACTTCCTGTCGAGTTTAGGGTATGGGTTCTTGAGGCTTTTTTGTGCGTCTGGTCATGGTAGATGTACCACAGAAATTTCGTACATGTCGGTCAAACAAGCGGCGGGGGCTGCTTCGTTAAAGGTCACTTCCTGTTGCCAGCAGGTGGCGCTATGACTGTGGGTGAATGTCGGCATGTAGATTTGTTCAGGGCGGGACTCTTGTCAAATGTGTAAAATTTCGTGCAGATCTGGGCATTTACAGCCAAGTTACTACAACTTCCTGTTTCATGGCGAATCTTCGACGCCACGGACACGCCCATCGACGAAAACGCGCAGATAGCACAACTTTACATCGTCAATGCCTTTAGAAGGCACAGCAGAAATTTTAAGTCGATCCGACTAAATCCCTAGGAGGAGTTCGTTAAAGTACGGAGTCTGTAAATCGTCCAAAAATGGCCGCCAAATTTAAAATGGCGGACCTCCTGTCGAGTTTAGGGTATGGGTTCTTGAGGCTTTTTTGTGCGTCTTGATATGATACACGTCCCCACCAAATTTCGTGCATGTAGGTTGAACGTGGAGGAGGGGCTAATTTTTTTCCAATTTTCTAGGTGGCGCTAGCGTGCCATTTTGCCCCGCCCATCCACGAAACCCACAAAATACGAAATTTTTCACCAGTCCTGACATGCGTGCCAAATTTGGTGAGTTTTTGAGCATGTTGCGGCCCCGAAAATGGCACTTACTTTGCAGAAAAAAGAAAAAAAATTAAAGCTGCAAGCAGCGATGGGCGGGCCCTCGCACCTGTAGCACGTCAGGGTCTGAGGCGGCCGCGTTTCATTTTCTGCAGCTCAGCCAGTGCGGCTGTGCATTTGCCACACTGCTTCGTTAAAGGCCACTTCCTGTTGCCAGCAGGTGGCGCTATGACTGTGGGTGAATGTCGGCATGTAGATTTGATCAGGGCGGGACTCTTGTCAAATGTGTTAAATTTCGTGCAGATCTGGGCATTTACAGCCAAGTTACTACAACTTCCTGTTTCATGGTGAATCATCGACGCCACGGACACGCCCATCGACGAAAACGCGCAGATAGCACAACTTTTCATCGTCAATGCCTTTAGAAGGCACAGCAGAAATTTGAAGGCGATCCGACTAAAGCCCTAGGAGGAGTTAGTTAAAGTACGTAATGAGTAAATCATCCAAAAATGGCGGTAAAATTAGAAATGGCTGACTTCCTGTCGAGTTTAGGGTATGGGTTCTTGAGGCTTTTTTGTACGTATGGTCATGGTAGATGTACCACAGAAATTTCGTACATGTCGGTCAAACAAGCGGCGGGGGCTGCTTCGTTAAATGTCACTTCCTGTTGCCAGCAGGTGGCGCTATGACTGTGTGTGAATGTCGGCATGTAGATTTGTTCAGGGCGGGACTCTTGTAAAATGTGTCAAATTTCGTGCAGATCTGGGCATTTACAGCCAAGTTACTACAACTTCCTGTTTCATGGCGAATCATCGACGCCACGGACACGCCCATCGACGAAAACGCGCAGATAGCACAACTTTACATCGTCAATGCCTTTAGAAGGTACAGCAGAAATTTGAAGTTGATCCGACTAAATCCCTAGGAGGAGTTCGTTAAAGTACGGAGTGTGTAAATCGTCCCAAATCGGTCGCCGAATTCAAAATGGCGGACTTCCTGTCGAGTTTAGGGTATGGGTTCTTGAGGCTTTTTTGTGCGTCTGGTCATGGTAGATGTACCACAGAAATTTCGTACATGTCGGTCAAACAAGCGGCGGGGGCTGCTTCGTTAAAGGTCACTTCCTGTTGCCAGCAGGTGGCGCTATGACTGTGGGTGAATGTCGGCATGTAGATTTGTTCAGGGCGTGACTCTTGTCAAATGTGTAAAATTTCGTGCAGATCTGGGCATTTACAGCCAAGTTACTACAACTTCCTGTTTCATGGCGAATCTTCGACGCCACGGACACGCCCATCGACGAAAACGCGCAGATAGCACAACTTTACATCGTCAATGCCTTTAGAAGGCACAGCAGAAATTTTAAGTCGATCCGACTAAATCCCTAGGAGGAGTTCGTTAAAGTACGGAGTCTGTAAATCGTCCAAAAATGGGCGCCAAATTCAAAATGGCGGACCTCCTGTCGAGTTTAGGGTATGGGTTCTTGAGGCTTTTTTGTGCGTCTTGATATGATACACGTCCCCACCAAATTTCGTGCATGTAGGTTGAACGTGGACGAGGGGCTAATTTTTTCCAATTTTCTAGGTGGCGCTAGCGTGCCATTTTGCCCCGCCCATCTGTGAAACCCACAAAATACGAAATTTTTCACCAGTCCTGACATGCGTGCCAAATTTGGTGAGTTTTTGAGCATGTTGCGGCCCCGAAAATGGCACTTACTTTGCAGAAAAAAAAAAAAAAAAAAAAAAAAAATCCTAACAGTTTCAATAGGGTCCTCGCACTGTTAGTGCTCGGGCCCTAATAATAATCCTAACAGTTTCAATAGGGTCCTCGCACTGTTAGTGCTCGGGCCCTAATAACCCTAACAGTTTCAATAGGGTCCTCGCACTGTTAGTGCTCTGGCCCTAATAAAATTAAAGCTGCAAGCAGCGATGGGCGGGCCCTCGCACCTGTAGCGCGTCGGGGTGTGAGGCGGCCGCATTGCAAATTCTGGAGCTCAGCCGGTGCGGCTGTGAATTTGCTACGCTTCATTAAAGGTCACTTCCTGTTGCCAGCAGGTGGCGCTATGACTGTGGGTGAATGTCGGCATGTAGATTTGTTCAGGGCGGGACTCTTGTCAAATGTGTTAAATTTCGTGCAGATCTGGGCATTTACAGCCAAGTTACTACAACTTCCTGTTTCATGGCGAATCATCGACGCCACGGACACGCCCATCGACGAAAATGCACAGATAGCACAACTTTACATCGTCAATGCCTTTAGAAGGTGCAGCAGAAATTTGAAGTTGATCCGACTAAATCCCTAGGAGGAGTTCGTTAAAGTACGGAGTGTGTAAATTGTCCCAAAATGGCCTCCAAATTCAAAATGGCGGACTTCCTGTCAAGTTTAGGGCATCGCTCCAAGAGGCTTTTTTGTACGTCTGGGCATAGTAGATGTACCACAGAAGTTTCGTACATGTTGGTCAAACAAGCGGCGTGGGCTGCTTCGTTTAAGGTCACTTCCTGTTGCCAGCAGGTGGCGCTATGACTGTGGGTGAATGTCAGCATGTAGATTTGTTCAGGGTGGGACTCTTGTCAAATGTGTAAAATTTGGTGCAGATCTGGGCATTTACAGCCAAGTTACTACAACTTCCTTTTTCATGGCGAATCATCGACGCCACGGACACGCCCATCGACGAAAACGCGCAGATAGCACAACTTTACATCGTCAATGCCTTTAGAAGGCACTGCAGAAATTTGAAGTCGATCCGACTAAATCCCTAGGAGGAGTTCGTTAAAGTACGGAGTGTGTAAATCGTCCAAAAATGGCCGCCAAATTCAAAATGACGTACTTCCTGTCGAGTTTATGGTATGGATTCTTGAGGCTTTTTTGTGCGTCTTGATATGATACACGTCTCCACCAAATTTCGTGCATGTAGGTTGCACGTGGACGAGGGGCTAATTTTTTCCAATTTTCTAGGTGGCGCTAGCGTGCCATTTTGCCACGCCCATCAGCGAAACCCACAAAATACAAAATTTTTCACCAGTCCTGACATGCGTGCCAAATTTGGTGAGTTTTTGAGCATGTTGCGGCCCTGAAAATGGCGCTTACTTTGCAGAAAAAAGAAAAAAGAAAAAAAATTAAAGCTGCAAGCAGCGATGGGCGGGCCCTCGCACCTGTAGCGCGTCGGGGTGTGAGGCGGCTGCGTTGCATATTCTGCAGCTCAGCCAGTGCGGCTGTGCATTTGCTACGCTGCTTCGTTAAAGGTCACTTCCTGTTGCCAGCAGGTGGCACTATGACTGTGGGTGAATGTTGGCATGTAGATTTGTTCAACGCGGGACTCTTGTCAAATGTGTAAAATTTCGTGCAGATCTGGGCATTTACAGCCAAGTTACTACAACTTCCTGTTTCATGGCGAATCTTCGACGCCACGGACACGCCCATCGACGAAAACGCACAGATAGCACAACTTTACATCGTCAATGCCTTTAGAAGGCACATCAGAAATGTGATGTCGATCCGACCAAAGCCCTAGGAGGAGTTAGTTAAAGTACGTAATGAGTAAATCATCCAAAAATGGCGGTAAAATTAGAAATGGCTGACTTCCTGTTGAGTTTAGGGCATCGCTCCAAGAGACTTTTCTGTGCGTCTGGACATGGTAGATGTACCACAGAAATTTCGTACATGTCGGTCAAACATGCGACGGGGGCTGCTTCGTTAAATGTCACTTCCTCTTGCCACTAGGTGGCGCTATGAATGTGGGTGAATGTCGGCATGTAGATTTGTTCAGGGCGGGACTCTTGTCAAATGTGTTAAATTTCGTGTAGATCTGGGCATTTACAGCCAAGTTACTACAACTTCCTGTTTCATGGCGAATCATCGACGCCACGGACACGCCCATCGACGAAAACGCGCAGATAGCACAACTTTACATCGTCAATGCCTTTAGAAGGTACAACAGAAATTTGAAGTTGATCCGACTAAATCCCTAGGAGGAGTTCGTTAAAGTACGGAGTGTGTAAATCGTCCCAAATCGGTCGCCGAATTCAAAATGGCGGACTTCCTGTCGAGTTTAGGGTATGGGTTCTTGAGGCTTTTGTGTGCGTCTGGTCATGGTAGATGTACCACAGAAATTTCGTACATGTCGGTCAAACAAGCGGCGGGGGCTGCTTCGTTAAAGGTCACTTCCTGTTGCCAGCAGGTGGCGCTATGACTGTGGGTGAATGTCGGCATGTAGATTTGTTCAGGGCGGGACTCTTGTCAAATGTGTCAAATTTCGTGCAGATCTGGGCATTTACAGCCAAGTTACTACAACTTCCTGTTTCATGGCGAATCTTCGACGCCACGGACACGCCCATCGACGAAAACGCGCAGATAGCACAACTTTACATCGTCAATGCCTTTAGAAGGCACAGCAGAAATTTTAAGTCGATCCGACTTAATCCCTAGGAGGAGTTCGTTAAAGTACGGAGTCTGTAAATCGTCCAAAAATGGCCGCCAAATTCAAAATGGCGGACCTCCTGTCGAGTTTAGGGTATGGGTTCTTGAGGCTTTTTTGTGCGTCTTGATATGATACACGTCCCTACCAAATTTCGTGCATGTAGGTTGAACGTGGACGAGGGGCTAATTTTTTCCAATTTTCTAGGTGGCGCTAGCGTGCCATTTTGCCCCGCCCATCTGCGAAACCCACAAAATACGAAATTTTTCACCAGTCCTGACATGCGTGCCAAATTTGGTGAGTTTTTGAGCATGTTGCGGCCCCGAAAATGGCACTTACTTTGCAGAAAAAAAAAAAAAAAAAAAAAAAATAATCCTAACAGTTTCAATAGGGTCCTCGCACTGTTAGTGCTCGGGCCCTAATTAAAGCTGCAAGCAGCGATGGGCGGGCCCTCGCACCTGTAGCACGTCGGGGTCTGAGGTGGCCGCGTTTCATTTTCTGCAGCTCAGCCAGTGCGGCTGTGCATTTGCCACACTGCTTCGTTAAAGGCCACTTCCTGTTGCCAGCAGGTGGCGCTATGACTGTGGGTGAATGTCGGCATGTAGATTTGATCAGGGCGGGACTCTTGTCAAATGTGTTAAATTTCGTGCAGATCTGGGCATTTACAGCCAAGTTACTACAACTTCCTGTTTCATGGCGAATCATCGACGCCACGGACACGCCCATCGACGAAAACGCACAGATAGCACAACTTTTCATCGTCAATGCCTTTAGAAGGCACAGCAGAAATTTGAAGGCGATCCGACTAAAGCCCTAGGAGGAGTTAGTTAAAGTACGTAATGAGTAAATCATCCAAAAATGGCGGTAAAATTAGAAATGGCTGACTTCCTGTTGAGTTTAGGGCATCGCTCCAAGAGACTTTTCTGTGCGTCTGGACATGGTAGATGTACCACAGAAATTTCGTACATGTCGGTCAAACATGCGACGGGGGCTGCTTCGTTAAATGTCACTTCCTCTTGCCACTAGGTGGCGCTATGAATGTGGGTGAATGTCGGCATGTAGATTTGTTCAGGACGGGACTCTTGTCAAATGTGTAAAATTTCGTGTAGATCTGGGCATTTACAGCCAAGTTACTACAACTTCCTGTTTCATCGCGAATCATCGACGCCACGGACACGCCCATCGACGAAAACGCGCAGATAGCACAACTTTACATCGTCAATGCCTTTAGAAGGTACAGCAGAAATTTGAAGTTGATCCGACTAAATCCCTAGGAGGAGTTCGTTAAAGTACGGAGTGTGTAAATCGTCCCAAATCGGTCGCCGAATTCAAAATGGCGGACTTCCTGTCGAGTTTAGGGTATGGGTTCTTGAGGCTTTTTTGTGCGTCTGGTCATGGTAGATGTACCACAGAAATTTCGTACATGTCGGTCAAACAAGCGGCGGGGGCTGCTTCGTTAAAGGTCACTTCCTGTTGCCAGCAGGTGGCGCTATGACTGTGGGTGAATGTCGGCATGTAGATTTGTTCAGGGCGTGACTCTTGTCAAATGTGTAAAATTTCGTGCAGATCTGGGCATTTACAGCCAAGTTAGTACAACTTCCTGTTTCATGGCGAATCTTCGACGCCACGGACACGCCCATCGACGAAAACGCGCAGATAGCACAACTTTACATCGTCAATGCCTTTAGAAGGCACAGCAGAAATTTTAAGTCGATCCGACTAAATCCCTAGGAGGAGTTCGTTAAAGTACGGAGTCTGTAAATCGTCCAAAAATGGCCGCCAAATTCAAAATGGCGGACCTCCTGTCGAGTTTAGGGTATGGGTTCTTGAGGCTTTTTTGTGCGTCTTGATATGATACACGTCCCCACCAAATTTCGTGCATGTAGGTTGAACGTGGACGAGGGGCTAATTTTTTCCAATTTTCTAGGTGGCGCTAGCGTGCGATTTTGCCCCGCCCATCTGCGAAACCCACAAAATACGAAATTTTTCACCAGTCCTGACATGCGTGCCAAATTTGGTGAGTTTTTGAGCATGTTGCGGCCCCGAAAATGGCACTTACTTTGCAGAAAAAAATAAAAATATAGCTGCGAGCAGCGATTGCGGGCCCAAGCCGGTGGCACCGCAACCCCGATGCCTTTAGTTACCCAAAGGCACCGGGATGGTGGTACCGCCGGCTTTGGCCCTTTATCGCTGCTCACAGCTATATTTATATTTAATATAAAGCCGGTGGCACCGCCACCTTGGTGCCTTTAGGGTTATTCTGTACGACGTGTAAAAACGTAACCCCCGCTTTGACTATCAAAAAGAAGTGTATTGTAGAGCTTGCATCAATGCGGACTCGATGCGCTGTGCGCTGTAACTCCATGTGGCTTTAAGCGCATCATTCTCCACTCGGGATGCGCATAAGCGTTTTGTGCCACACTGTACTGAGCCTTTCATATCATAATGCAGTGACGCAATGACAGATTATTAATTGCCTTTCTTGTTCTGTTCCATCTATTATATGTTGATAATAGATAGGACAGAGCACTAAAAACCTCAAACAAAGCACTAAAAACTTAAGCTGTTTGCTGTGTAGTCTGAGAATGAGCTGTTTGATTTGCACCCTCTTCCTCTTCACTGTCCTCCATAAAAACCAGCTATTCAGGTCCATGTTGTTCTAGAAAGTTTGTATGTTGCTGCCTCAATTAACATCTTTGCTATACATTTAAAACATGGCTATATCTAAAATAATTTATCTTTTTGATTTTTGTTATCTTGTTTTTCATGAATATTTTACAACAATACAAAGAGCAATGTGTATTTTCCAATAATATAGTTTGTAATGGCTTTTTTGTCATAGAATATAATCATATATTTTTTGGATTTGTTATTTATCTTTATAATGAAGTTGTCTGTATTAAGTAGATTGTGTTTAACACACACAAGAGTGATTTATTAGTTCAACACATAGTTATAGAAATTCTACTTTATCTAAAAAAAACCCTGCACTTTATACACACACACACACATAAATACATGTAAATAAAAATACCAAAAAAAATACATCAAATGTGTTTTTAGTCAGAGTATTATTTTATACAGAAACAAATATTTGTAATTCAGATAAGAATGAAGTTAGTGTTTTAAAATCTTAAGGAAAACAAATATATTGAAATATAGCACATGAATTTTAAATTCATTCAACTTCAATTACAAATACAATCTTACTTTTATTTAAAGCAATCTATACATTTAAAAGATGGGGGTTATATGCCTATTTTGTCATTTAAAAATATTGTTATGCAAAATTGTTATGCAAAAAGACAAGGACTTAGAGACAAGGACTTGTGGGAAAAATCACAGCCAGCCACACACACACACATAAACACAGACAACAGCCCTCCCCTCCCCACACACACACCCACACACCCACACACACACACACACACACAGAGAGAGAGAGAGAGAGAGAGAGAGAGAGAGAATCGCAGGGGAAATAAATCCATTCAAACTACAATATCTGACTTTCTGTTGCTCAGAGCGAATGACTTTAAATTGGAAAGTTGATCGGCTTGACGAGAACAATATACGTGGAAAGTTTTGTAACTGTAGGTAAAATGAGCAAAGTTATAACACACTTTATGTGTCCTTTTTTAGTCATAAAATTCATTTCCTCGTCACGGCCAGACCGTTCGAGATATCAAAAATCCGTCCGGAATTGAGCATCCTCAATGTCTTGACTTCATGCACACCGAGTTTGGTTGTGATTGGTAAACACATGCGTTGTAATTTGATGTATTTCTCCTAGTTGAATTATTCAAACAACCCATAGTTCCCAACTTCCTTCTCAAAACTTAGAGCACGAAAGTTGTTTGGCCTGATGTGATCTTTAATTGTACCGAGTTTCATATTAATTCATGCAAGTGTGTTTGATTTATGGACAAATTTTCGAATCCCAGTCCAGGGGGCGCTGTCGAGCCGCCCTGCCACGCCCGGTTACCAGCTTCAGCCCGGCCCTGATGGCCATGGGTTCTGACCCGTGTGCAAAGTTTCAAGAGTTTTAGAGGATGTTAAGGCCCCCGAAAATGCCAGAGAAGTTGCACACAGCAAATAAAGGGTTAAAATTAACCTGACAGGCGCACCTCCTCTCACTCACACAGAGAGACACTGAGAGACTGGCAAAATTCTGAGATTTTCTCTACATTCAAACAAACATATCTGACTTTCTGTGGGTCCTAGCTAATGAGTGTCAATTAGAAAGTTGTCCGGCTCGAGAAGTACAATATACATACTGATTTTTGTAACTGTAGATAAAACTAACAACCCCACTTTTCTCAAAAGGTGGCGCTACTGAGCCCTCACCACACCCGTTTCTGAAACATTGCACATGTCTACTGGCTAATAAATGTGATGTGTCTGTCGAGTTTCATGCATTTTGAAGCATGCTAAGGGTCTCAAAAGCATCCTAAAAGCATCCTAAAAGAAGGGTAAAGTTTGATGCGTCGCCACGGCAACAGTTTCAAAGATATCAAGAATCCATTCACAGGTCTACATCTGCCGTATGTTTACATTATACATATGAAGTTTGAAGCAAATCGGGTAAAAATAAAAGGGTGATATCAAAGCATTTTGAAAGTGACACACTTCCTGCTGCCAGTTGGTGGCGCTATAACTTTGACTCACAATAGTCACATCCATGTGATCGTCCTCTTACAGCGAACACACTGCTGAAGTTTCATCAAGATCAGTTAATACATGCTGAAGTTATAACACACTTCCTGTTTCACGTTTCTCGCCATGATTTCGTTTCCTCGCCACGGCCAAACCGTTCGAGATATCAAAAATCCCCTCGCAAACTTTCATCCTCAATGCCTTGACTTCATGCTGACCGAGTTTCGTGCCGTGTGTTTGAATTCTCTAGGAGGAGTACTTCAAATTCCATTGCGAGTGTTTTATGAACAACCCTAAATAACCGACTTCCTGTTGGGCTGGGGTAAAAAGTAATAGTATGAGGTATAGATGAAACGATGAGATCAACATGTGTACCGAGTTTCATATTATTACATACAAGCGTGTTTGAGTTATGGACCAAGTTTTCGGACCCCGTTCCAGGGGGCGCTGTCTAGCCCCCCTGCCACGCCCGGGTACCATCTTCAGCCCGGCCCTGAAGGCCGCGGGTTCTGACCCGTGTGCAAAGTTTCAAGAGTTTTTGAGCATGTTAAGGGCCCCAAAAGTGCCCGAATAGTCGTATAAATAATAATAATAATAATAAATATAGCTGCGAGCAGCGATTGCGGGCCCAATCCGGTGGCACCGCAACCCCGATGCCTTTAGTTACCCAAAGGCACCGGGATGGTGGTACCGCCGGCTTTGGCCCTTTATCGCTGCTCACAGCTATATTTATATTTAATATAAAGCCGGTGGCACCGCCACCTTGGTGCCTTTAGGGTTATTCTGTACGACGTGTAAAAACGTAACCCCCGCTTTGACTATCAAAAAGAAGTGTATTGTAGAGCTTGCATCAATGCGGACTCGATGCGCTGTGCGCTGTAACTCCATGTGGCTTTAAGCGCATCATTCTCCACTCGGGATGCGCATAAGCGTTTTATGCCACACTGTACTGAGCCTTTCATATCATAATGCAGTGACGCAATGACAGATTATTAATTGCCTTTCTTGTTCTGTTCCATCTATTATATGTTGATAATAGATAGGACAGAGCACTAAAAACCTCAAACAAAGCACTAAAAACTTAAGCTGTTTGCTGTGTAGTCTGAGAATGAGCTGTTTGATTTGCACCCTCTTCCTCTTCACTGTCCTCCATAAAAACCAGCTATCCAGGTCCATGTTGTTCTAGAAAGTTTGTATGTTGCTGCCTCAATTAACATCTCTGCTATACATTTAAAACATGGCTATATCTAAAATAATTTATCTTTTTGATTTTTGTTATCTTGTTTTTCATGAATATTTTACAACAATACAAAGAGCAATGTGTATTTTCCAATAATATAGTTTGTAATGGCTTTTTTTGTCATAGATTATAATCATATATTTTTTGGATTTGTTATTTATCTTTATAATGAAGTTGTCTGTATTAAGTAGATTGTGTTTAACACACACAAGAGTGATTTATTAGTTCAACACATAGTTATAGAAATTCTACTTTATCTAAAAAAAAACCTGCACTTTATACACACACACACACACACACACATAAATACATGTAAATAAAAATACCCAAAAAAAAACATCAAATGTGTTTTTAGTCAGAGTATTATTTTATACAGAAACAAATATTTGTAATTCAGATAAGAATGAAGTTAGTGTTTTAAAATCTTAAGGAAAACAAATATATTGAAATATAGCACATGAATTTTAAATTCATTCAACTTCAATTACAAATACAATCTTACTTTTATTTAAAGCAATCTATACATTTAAAAGATGGGGGTTATATGCCTATTTTGTCATTTAAAAATATTGTTATGCAAAATTGTTATGCAAAAAGACAAGGACTTAGAGACAAGGACTTGAAGGAAAAATCACAGCCAGCCACACACACACACATAAACACAGACAACAGCCCTCCCCTCCCCACACACCCACACACCCACACACACACACACACACACAGAGAGAGAGAGAGAGAGAGAATCGCAGGGGAAATAAATCCATTCAAACTACAATATCTGACTTTCTGTTGCTCAGAGCGAATGACTTTAAATTGGAAAGTTGATCGGCTTGACGAGAACAATATACGTGGTAAGTTTTGTAACTGTAGGTAAACTGAGCAAAGTTATAGCACACTTTATGTGTCCTTTTTTAGTCATAAAATTCATTTCCTCGCCACGGCCAGACCGTTCGAGATATCAAAAAACCGTCCGGAATTGAGCATCCTCAATGTCTTGACTTCATGCACACCGAGTTTGGTTGTGATTGGTAAACACATGCATTGTGATTTGATGTATTTCTCCTAGGACAAACAACCCATAATTCATAATTCATAAATAACTTCCATTTGAACTGTCATAAAACTTACAGCACGAAAGTTGTTTGGCCTGATGTGATCTATAATTGTACCGAGTTTCATATTAATTCATGCAAGTGTGTTTGATTTACGGACAAATGTTCGAATCCCAGTCCAGGGGGCGCTGTCGAGCCGCCCTGCCACGCCCGGTTACCAGCTTCAGCCCGGCCCTGATGGCCATGGGTTCTGACCCGTGTGCAAAGTTTCAATTGTTTTCGAGGATGTTAAGGCCCCCGAAAATGCCAGAGAAGTCGCACACAGCAAATAAAGGGTTAAAATTAACCTGACAGGCGCCCCTCCTCTCACTCACACAGAGGGACACTGAGACACTGGCAAAATTCTGAGATTTTCTCTACATTCAAACAAACATATCTGACTTTCTGTGGGTCCTAGCTAATGAGTGTCAATTAGAAAGTTGTCCGGCTCGAGGAGTACAATATACATACTGATTTTTGTAACTGTAGATAAAACTAACAACCCCACTTTTGTCAAAAGGTGGCGCTACTGAGCCCTCACCACACCCGTTTCTGAAACGTTGCACATGTCTACTGGCTAATAAATGTGATGTGTCTGTCGAGTTTCATGCAATTTCAAGCATGCTAAGAGTCTCAAAAGCATCCTAAAAGAATGGTAAAGTTTGATGCGTTGCCACGGCAACAGTTTTAAAGATATCAAGAATGCATTTACAGGTCTTCATCTGCCGTATATTTACATTATACAGATGAAGTTTGAAGCAAATCGGGTAAAAATAAAAGGGTGATTTCAAAGCATTTTGAAAATGACACACTTCCTGCTGCCAGTTGGTGGCGCTATAACTTTGACTCACAATAGTCACATCCATGTGATCGGCCTCTTACAGCGAACACACTGCTGAAGTTTCATCAAGATCAGTTAATGTATGCTGAAGTTATAACACACTTCCTGTTTCACGTTTCTCGCCATAGTTTCGTTTCCTCGCCACGGACAAACCGTTCGAGATATCAAAAATCCCCTCGCAAACTTTCATCCTCAATGTCTTGACTTCACGCTGACTGAGTTTCGTCGAACTTGGATCAAAGCTCTAGGAGGAGTATTTAACATTCCATTGCGAGCGTTTTACAAACAAACCTCAATAGCCGACTTCCTGTTGGGCTGGGGTAAAAAGTAAGAGCGCGAGGTATAGATGAAACGATGAGAGCAACATGTGTACCGAGTTTCATATTATTACATACAAGCGTGTTTGAGTTATGGACCAAGTGTTCGGACCCCGTTCCAGGGGGCGCTGACGAGCCGCCCTGCCACGCCCAGGTACCAGCTTCAGCCCGGCTCTGATGGCCGCGGGTTCTGACCCGTGTGCAAAGTTTCAAGAGTTTTCGAGCATGTTAAGGGCCCCAAAAGTGCCCGAATAGTCGTTAGAAAAATAAAAGAAAAAAAAAAAATAATCGGAAGGAAAACAATAGGGCCTTCGCCCTTTCAGGGCTTGGGCCCTAATAATAATAATCCTAAGGAAAACAATAGGGCCTTCGCCCTTTCAGGGCTTGGGCCCTAATAAATAATCCTTAGGAAAACAATAGGGCCTTCGCCCTTTCAGGGCTTGGGCCCTAAATATAGCTGCGAGCAGCGATGAAGGGCCCAAGCCGGTGGCACCGCAACCCCGGTTCCTTAGTTACCTAAAAGCACCAGGGTGGCCATGCCACTGGCTTTGGCCCTTCATCGCGGATCACAGCTATATATATATACTGTATATATACATATATATATGAAGCCGGTGGCACCGCCACCCTGGTGCCTTTAGGTTTATTGTGCACGACATGCAAAATGTAACCCTGCTTTGACTGATGCAAGCTCTACAGCACAGTTTATAGTAAGAAAGAATATAGTAAGAAAGAAAAGTAAGCTGTTACTCTGAGATGGTTTGGGAAACAAACATTCATCATGTCGTATTGGTTTTAGTTACTTGTCCTCGAACAGAGCCCTAATCTGTTTATATTTCAGTTACACATTTTACATTGATTAAAAAAGAAAAATCAAATGTGTTTTTAATTCATACAGAAATAAAATATTTATAATTCAGCTGAGAATAAAGTTAGTTCAAATTTTAAGAAAAACAAATATATGATCTGAAATATAGCACATTCATTTTTAAATTCATTCAGGTTCAATTACCAAAAATACAATCTTAATTTAATTTAAAGCAAATAATAAATCTAAAATATATGGGTTATATGCATATTTTGTAAAAAAAAGAAAAAAAAAAAAGAAAGAAAGATATATATCCAAAAACACAAGGCCTTAAACTTTAACAAGGATGCAACTCTTATCACTACAACAAACATAGTCACACACACAAGTCAAGTCACTTACATTTTAGATGCAATATTGACTTTTTAGATGCAATATTGACTTTTTTCTGTTTCAGCAGAGAAAATAGTTAAACAAAGATCACAGCGACCCATCGCGCATCTCAAAGCAATGTGTTTTCTCATTACTGAATGATTCAGCATTTTGAATCCATGACTCGTTCATTAAGACGGTCATCTGGCGACACCTTATGGTGATTTAGGGTTATGTTTAAAAGTATCGTTCTTTACAGCGATTTTTAATTGACTCCTGTTAAACCAATCTCGTAACATTATTGTGTAACCGATTTAATTTGATCAGCCTTACCTAGGGTAACAGCCCTATAGTGTCTTATTATTCTAAATTATTGAATTTATTGATCAAATTTACAAATGAAAAATGAAGCATACATTTATTAAGACTAGGCTGCCCTGCAGATATTAGGCTACAATATGGAGATTTAAATATATCATTTATCAAATAATCTGTTTATTTTTAGGTTACACATTACATTGTTTAAAAAATAAAAATCAAATGTGACCCGCTCTGGCGAAATGAGTCGGAAGTTGCAACCTTCCATTTTAAGATATGGGCCGATTATGTGGAAAAACCATGAAATAACAAAAAAAATATATATATTTTTTTTTTTGCTAATTTCAAAGAACAGACATTCAAAAATAATCTCACAGGGTTTCGTAGTCGAGATAATTGAGTAAAGGTATTTAAATAACGATTAAAGTTGTCAAAGCTTTAAATTCGCTGAAATAAACATTGCTCTTCTCAACTCCCCTCGTCACCTCTGAGCATTTCCCGGGTATCCCCTGAAACGTTGAACTCACTGGAGGCTTCTAACCTAAACTGCGTGAGTATATTTATCTGCAAGAAGAATATAGCCTATGTAAGGCTGTAACGATCGCGACACTCAGATCCACGAACCTGTGTCGCGGTGTGAGAAGACAGAATCACGACACCGACACGTCCCTTCAACTCCCGAAGTTATCCTTCACGTCCAGACCCAATGCTAGCTACAACATCTTTAAATTACTATTAGTATTATTTGAAGTTAACATTAGCCTATAAAATACGTAGACTTACACCACAAAACTTAAATTATTACTAATTTTTTTTTTTTAAATTGGGCAATTTCAGCATCCAATTCCCAGATAATTAAATATTTTAATAAATTGGCCTATGTGAACCACACTGCACAAACCAAAAGTAATACTCACCGGATGAAGAAGGGTTGACTCTCTCCAGAACATAAAATCTTTATTTTATTTTCCGTGTTCGCATTTATGAGGAAAAACAATCCGAACGTGACCGTTCTCTGGAAGCAGCACTAAAACTTTCACATAGCTTAAACATGCAAGCACAAAGCCTTTCTTTAAAGTAAATTTCGTTTTAAAATAATTATCTTAATTTAAATCAATGTTTCATCAACCAATTACTAGGATTTAATAATAAGAAATAAATTGCAGACAATAGGCTAGGCCTAATCACGACGCGGAGACGCGCGGCACGTGAACTGAAGCTTGTCTCATGAACCGAAAGTCAGCGTATAAGGTATCCTCACAGACATATATATTGAAATGTCTACTTTTAAACACAACCATTCAAAATGAAAGAAAACAGACTGCTCTCTGCTTATGTGGGCTAATCCGTATGAAAACTGAATTTCTCTCTGACTCCTCTTTAATCTTTCTGATTTTAGAACATTTTTGTAAAAGTGACTTTTTAATTATTTATTTCAAAAAAATTAAAAATAAGTTGAGTTTCAGCCTCGTTAAATTGCATTTATATGTTAATCTATTTGGTCAAATTAAGCTATATAAAATAAATAGTTTATCCCTTAAAATGCTATGGATTTTGAAAGATATCAAAAAAAAAAAAAAAAAAAACGGGCAAAAAAACTTTAAAAGCGATTTTCTTAGGTTTTCAATTGGAAAAAAAGGGCAGACGACCAGAATTCAAATCTGTATATCGTTACAACCATTCAAGGTATGACCAAGGTATCATTTGAAAGCTTACAGTGTCCTCTTTCCATTAATATCAAAATCTCAATTTTTAAATTTGGGTCACTGTGACTAATTTTGCTGGATCAGTTCGGTCACAAATGTGTTTTTTATTGTAGTATTATTTTATACAGAAATACATTATAATTATATATAATATACAAAATATAACCGTGGGCGCGATTAAACAGTGTTACAATAAAACTCAACATTGTGTTTTTTAAAAATAAATTCAAATAATACAAATCCCGAAATTGCGCTAATTTTAAAATTAAACTAAAACTCATGGCTGCACAAGCATTCATAACTGTGCGCGCCAACAGCGAGGAACCAGCAGAACAGAGTGAACGTTCATTCTGTTTAGTTCAATCCTACTTAATAGGAATTTATTTAAAATGCTCGCTCTACTCCACAACATTAATGTCTTGTGCGGATATCTGTATTTTGACTTTCGGTTTTAAGTAAGGGATTTAAAAGTTCCCGAGTCCCAGCGGAGTCACACGTTGATTAACCAGTGGGAATATACACAATAGGCCTACCTGATATTGAACACAAGAGGGCAGTATAGCACTACGTATGACTCAGATTATTTTTTCTTCTTCTGAATTTTAAAACCATTATGGCTGTTTTTGAACGTAAACATAATTCTTAAATGAAAAAAGGGAAAAACTGGTTTAATTATAATATTTGTATAATTTAATTTAGAAACAAATAATGTATAATTACATTTTTAGAAGATATGAGGCTTTTAGTGTTTACTGTTTACTTTTTTGACATTACTTTAATCTTTTGCCAAAGTTGCACATGCCTACTGGCTAATAAATGTGATGTATCTGTCGAGCTATCTGTATCTATCTGTTTCAAGCAATTTCAAGCATGCTAAGAGTCCCAAAAGTATCAAAAAAGAATGTTAAAGTTTGATTTGTTGCCACAGCAACAGTATCAAAGATATCAAGAATCCATTCACAGGTCTACATCTGCTGTATTTTTACATTATACAGATGAAGTTTGAAGCAAATCGGTTAAAAATAAGAGGGTGATATCAAAGCAGTTTGAAAGTGACACACTTCCTGCTGCCAGTTGGTGGCGCTATAACTCTGACTCACAATAGTCACATCCACGTGATCGTCCTCTTACAGCGAACACACTGCTGAAGTTTCATCAAGATCAGTTAATCTATGCTGAAGTTATGACACACTTCCTGTTTCACGTTTCTCGCCATAATTTTGTTTCCTCGCCACGGCCAAACCGTTCGAGATATCAAAAATCCCCTCGCAAACTTTCATCCTCAATGCCTTGACTTCATGCTGACCGAGTTTCGTGCCGTGTGTTTGAATTCTCTAGGAGGAGTATTGCACATTCCATTGCGAGCGTTTTACAAACAAACCTCAATAGCCGACTTCCTGTTTGGCTGGGGTAAAAAGTAAGAGCGTGAGGTATAGATGAAACGATGAGATCAACATGTGTACCGAGTTTCATATTATTACATGCAAGCGTGTTTGATTTATGGACCAAGTGTTCGGACCCCGTTCCAGGGGGCGCTGTCTAGCCCCCCTGCCACACCCAGGTACCATCTTCAGCCCGGCTCTGATGGCTGTGGGATCTGACCTGTGTGCAAAGTTTCAAGAGTTTTCAAACCCGTTAAGGGCCCCAAAAGCCGCTAAGAGTCTCAAAATCATAAAAAAAAGAATTTTAAAGTTTGATGCGTTGCCACGGCAACAGTATCAAAGATATCAGGAATCCATTCACAGGTCTTCTTCTGCTATGTATTTACATTATACAGATTAAGTTTGAAGCACATCGGGAAAAAATAAAAGGGTGAGTTCAAAGCATTTTGAAAGTGACACACTTCCTGCTACCAGTTGGTGGCGCTATAACTCTGACTCACAATAGTCACATCCATGTGATCGTCCTCTTACAGCGAACACACTGCTGAAGTTTCATCAAGATCAGTTAATGTATGCTGAAGTTATAACACACTTCCTGTTTCACGTTTCTCGCCATAATTTCGTTTCCTCGCCATGGCCAAACCGTTCGAGATATCAAAAATCCCCTCGCAAACTTTCATCCTCAATGCCTTGACTTCATGCTGACCGAGTTTCGTGCCGTGTGTTTGAATTCTCTAGGAGTAGTACTTCAAATTCCATTGCGAGTGTTTTATGAACAACCCTAAGTAACCGACTTCCTGTTGGGCTGGGGTAAAAAGTAATAGTATGAGGTATATATGAACGATGAGATCAACATGTGTACCGAGTTTCATATTATTACATGCAAGCGTGTTTGATTTATGGACCAAGTTTTCGGACCCCGTTCCAGGGGGCGCTGTCTAGCCCCCCTGCCACGCCCGGGTACCATCTTCAGCCCGGCCCTGATGGCCGCGGGTTCTGACCCGTGTGCTAAGTTTCAAGAGTTTTTGAGCATGTTAAGGGCCCCAAAAGTGCCCGAATAGTCGTATAAATAATAATAATAATAATAAATATAGCTGCGAGCAGCGATGGCGGGCCCAAGCCGGTGGCACCGCAACCCCTGGCTCCTTTAGTTACCTAAAGGCACCGGGGTGGCGGTGCCGAAGGCTTTGGCCCTTTCATGATTAAATGTTAAGACGGCTTGCCATAGTCTGTCATTTTGACTAGTCACAATTATGTTACAGATATCTTAAATGATAATACAAACTGTCCAAAATGTAATTACGACTAGACAGAAAGACATTGTTGATATCTACAATGTTAATTTCCGGATAGGCAAACTTAGCTTTTAAATGTTAAAAGGGCTTGCCATACACAGACGTAGGCTCAGAGAGAGTCTCACCATATTCAAACCAAAATATCTGACTTCCTCTTGGTCTGAGCTAATGACTATGAATTAGAAAGTTGTCTGGCTTGAGGAGTACAATGTATATAACGATTTTTGTAACTGTAGATAAAAATAACAACCCCACTTTTGTCAAAAGGTGGCGCTATTTAGTCCCTGCACCATGCCCGTTTCTGAAACTTTGCATATGTCTACTGGCTAATAAATGTGATGTGTCTGTTGAGTTTCATGCAATTTCAAGCATGCTAAGAGTCTCAAAAGCATCCTAAAATAATTTCAAAGTTTGAAGCTTTGCCACGGCAACAGTTTAAAAGATATCAAGAATCCATTCCCAGGTCTACATCTACCGTATGTTTACATTATACAGATGAAGTTTTTCATCTGTTTTTCATCATTATACAGATGAAGTTTTTCATCTGTTTACATTATACAGATGAAGTTTTTCATTCATATTATTACATGCAAGCGTGTTTGATTTATGGACCAAGTTTTCGGACCCCGTTCCAGGGGGCGCTGTCTAGCCCCCCTGCCACGCCTAGGTACCATCTTCAGCCCGGGCCTGATGGCTGTGGGATATGACCTGTGTGCAAAGTTTCAAGAGTTTTCAAACCCGATAAGGGCCTCAAAAGCCATTAAGAGTCTCAAAATCATCCAAAAAAAAAAAGAATTTTAAAGTTTGATGCGTTGCCACGGCAACAGTATCAAAGATATCAAGAATCCATTCACAGGTCTTCATCTGCCATGTATTTACATTATACAGATGAAGTTTGAAGCAAATCGGGTAAAAATAAGAGGTTGATTTCAAAGCATTTTGAAAGTGACACACTTCCTGCTGCCAGTTGGTGGCGCTATAACTTTGACTCGAAATAGTCACATCCATGTGATCGTCCTCTTACAGCGAACACACTGATGAAGTTTCATCAAGATATGTTAATGTATGCTGAAGTTATAACACACTTCCTGTTTCACGTTTCTCGCCATAATTTCGTTTCCTCGCCACGGCCAAACCGTTTGAGATATCAAAAATCCCCTCACAAACTTTCATCCTCAATGTCTTGACTTCTTGCACACCGAGTTTGGTTGTGATTGGTAAACACATGCGTTGTAATTTGATGTATTTCTCCTAGGACAACTATTCAAACAACCCATAATTCTCAACTTCCATTTTAATTGTCGTAAAACTTAGAGCACGAAAGTTGTTTGGCCTGATGTGATCTATAATTGTACCGAGTTTCATATTAATTCACGCAAGTGTGTTTGATTTATGGACAAATGTTCGAATCCCAGTCCAGGGGGCGCTGTCGAGCCGCCCTGCCACGCCCGATGACCAGCTTCAGCCCGGCCCTGATGGCCATGGGTTCTGACCCGTGTGCAAAGTTTCAAGAGTTTTAGAGGTTGTTAAGGCCCCCGAAAATGCCAGAGAAGTCGCACACAGCAAATAAAGGGTTAAAATTAACCTGACAGGCGCCCCTCCTCTCACTCACACAGAGAGACACTGAGAGACTGGCAAAATTCTAAGATTTTCTCTACATTCAAACAAAGATATCTGACTTTCTGTGGGTCCTAGCTAATGAGTGTCAATTAGAAAGTTGTCCGGCTCGAGGAGTACAATATACATACCGATTTTTGTAACTCTAGTTAAAACTAACAACCCCACTTTTGTCAAAAGGTGGTGCTACTGAGCCCTCACCACGCCCGTTTCTGAAACTTTGCACATGTCTACTGGCTAATAAATGTGATGTGTCTGTCGAGTTTCATGCGATTTGAAGCATGCTAAGGGTCTCAAAAGCATCCTAAAAGAATGGTAAAGTTTGATGCGTTGCCACGGCAACAGTTTCAAAGATATCAAGAATCCATTCACAGGTCTACATCTGCCGTATATTTACATTATACAGATGAAGTTTGAAGCAAATCGGGTAAAAATAAAAGGGTGATTTCAAAGCATTTTGAAAGTGACACACTTCCTGCTGCCAGTTGGTGGCGCTATAACTTTGACTCACAATAGTCACATCCATGTGATCGTCCTCTTACAGCGAACACACTGCTGAAGTTTCATCAAGATCAGTTAATGTATGCTGAAGTTATAACACACTTCCTGTTTCACGTTTCTCGCCATAATTTCGTTTCCTCGCCACGGCCAAACCGTTCGAGATATCAAAAATCCCCTCGTAAACTTTCATCCTCAATGCCTTGACTTCATGCTGACCGAGTTTCGTGCCGTGTGTTTGAATTCTCTAGGAGGAGTATTGCACATTCCATTGCGAGCGTTTTACAAACAAACCTCAATAGCCGACTTCCTGTTGGGCTGGGGTAAAAAGTAATAGTTTGAGGTATATATGAACGATGAGATCAACATGTGTACCGAGTTTCATATTATTACATGCAAGCGTGTTTGAGTTATGGACCAAGTGTTCGGACCCCGTTCCAGGGGGCGCTGTCTAGCCCCCCTGCCACACCCAGGTACCATCTTCAGCCCTGCTCTGATGGCTGTGGGATCTGACCTGTGTGCAAAGTTTCAAGAGTTTTCAAACCCGTTAAGGGCCCCAAAAGCCGCTAAGAGTCTCAAAATCATCAAAAAAAAGAATTTTAAAGTTTGATGCGTTGCCACGGCAACAGTATCAAAGATATCAAGAATCCATTCACAGGTCTTCATCTGCTATGTATTTACATTATACAGATTAAGTTTGAAGCAAATCGGGTAAAAATAAGAGGGTGATTTCAAAGCATTTTGAAAGTGACACACTTCCTGCTGCCAGTTGGTGGCGCTATAACTTTGACTCACAATATTCACATCCATGTGATCGTCCTCTTACAGCAAACAAACTGCTGAAGTTTCATCAAGATCAGTTAATGTATGCTGAAGTTCTGACACACTTCCTGTTTCACGATTATCGCCATAAGTTCGTTTCCTCGCCACGGCCAAACCGTTCGAGATATCAAAAATCCCCTCGCAAACTTTCATCCTCAATGCCTTGACTTCATGCTGACTGAGTTTCGTGCCGTGTGTTTGAATTCTCTAGGAGGAGTACTTCAAATTCCATTGCGAGTGTTTTATGAACAACCCTAAATAACCGACTTCCTGTTGGGCTGGGGTAAAAAGTAATAGTTTGAGGTATATATGAACGATGAGATCAACATGTGTACCGAGTTTCATATTATTACATGCAAGCGTGTTTGAGTTATGGACCAAGTTTTCGGACCCCGTTCCAGGGGGCGCTGTCTAGCCCCCCTGCCACGCCCGGGTACCATCTTCAGCCCAGCCCTGATGGCCGCGGATTCTGACCCGTGTGCAAAGTTTCAAGAGTTTTTGAGCATGTTAAGGGCCCCAAAAGTGCCCAAATAGTCGTATAAATAATAATAATAATAATAATAATCGTTAGGAAAACAATAGGGCCTTCGCCCTTTCAGGGCTTGGGCCCTAATAAAAAAAATAACCCTAACAGTTTCAATAGGGTCCTCGCACTGTTAGTGCTCGGGCCCTAATTAAAGCTGCAAGCAGCGATGGGCGGGCCCTCGCACCTGTATCACGTCGGGGTGTGAGGCCGCTGCGTTGCATATTCTGGAGCTCAGCCGGTGCGGCTGTGAATGTGCTACGCTGCTTCATTAAAGGTCACTTCCTGTTGCCAGCAGGTGGCGCTATGACTGTGGGTGAATGTCGGCATTTAGATATGTTCAGGGCGGTACTCTTGTCAAATGTGTAAAATTTGGTGCAGATCTGGGCATTTACAGCCAAGTTACTACAACTTCCTGTTTCATGGCGAATCATCGACGCCACGGACACGCCCATCGACGAAAACGCGCAGATAGCACAACTTTTCATCGTCAATGCCTTTAGAAGGCACAGCAGAAATTTGAAGGCGATCCGACTAAAGCCCTAGGAGGAGTTAGTTAAAGTACGTAATGAGTAAATCATCCAAAAATGGCGGTAAAATTAGAAATGTCTGACTTCCTGTTGAGTTTAGGGCATCGCTCCAAGAGACTTTTCTGTGCGTCTGGACATGGTAGATGTACCACAGAAATTTCCTACATGTCGGTCAAACATGCGACGGGGGCTGCTTCGTTAAATGTCACTTCCTCTTGCCACTAGGTGGCGCTATGAATGTGGGTGAATGTCGGCATGTAGATTTGTTCAGGACGGGACTCTTGTCAAATGTGTAAAATTTCGTGTAGATCTGGGCATTTACAGCCAAGTTACTACAACTTCCTGTTTCATGGCGAATCATCGACGCCACGGACACGCCCATCGACGAAAACGCGCAGATAGCACAACTTTACATCGTCAATGCCTTTAGAAGGTACAGCAGAAATTTGAAGTTGATCCGACTAAATCCCTAGGAGGAGTTCGTTAAAGTACGGAGTGTGTAAATCGTCCCAAATCGGTCGCCGAATTCAAAATGGCGGACTTCCTGTCGAGTTTAGGGTATGGGTTCTTGAGGCTTTTTTGTGCGTCTGGTCATGGTAGATGTACCACAGAAATTTCGTACATGTCGGTCAAACAAGCGGCGGGGGCTGCTTCGTTAAAGGTCACTTCCTGTTGCCAGCAGGTGGCGCTATGACTGTGGGTGAATGTCGGCATGTAGATTTGTTCAGGGCGTGACTCTTGTCAAATGTGTAAAATTTCGTGCAGATCTGGGCATTTACAGCCAAGTTAGTACAACTTCCTGTTTCATGGCGAATCTTCGACGCCACGGACACGCCCATCGACGAAAACGCGCAGATAGCACAACTTTACATCGTCAATGCCTTTAGAAGGGACAGCAGAAATTTTAAGTCGATCCGACTAAATCCCTAGGAGGAGTTCGTTAAAGTACGGAGTCTGTAAATCGTCCAAAAATGGCCGCCAAATTCAAAATGGCGGACCTCCTGTCGAGTTTAGGGTATGGGTTCTTGAGGCTTTTTTGTGCGTCTTGATATGATACACGTCCCCACCAAATTTCGTGCATGTAGGTTGAACGTGGACGAGGGGCTAATTTTTTCCAATTTTCTAGGTGGCGCTAGCGTGCGATTTTGCCCCGCCCATCTGCGAAACCCACAAAATACGAAATTTTTCACCAGTCCTGACATGCGTGCCAAATTTGGTGAGTTTTTGAGCATGTTGCGGCCCCGAAAATGGCACTTACTTTGCAGAAAAAAAAAATAAAAAAAAATAACCCTAACAGTTTCAATAGGGTCCTCGCACTGTTAGTGCTCGGGCCCTAATTAAAGCTGCAAGCAGCGATGGGCGGGCCCTCGCACCTGTATCACGTCGGGGTGTGAGGCCGCTGCGTTGCATATTCTGGAGCTCAGCCGGTGCGGCTGTGAATGTGCTACGCTGCTTCATTAAAGGTCACTTCCTGTTGCCAGCAGGTGGCGCTATGACTGTGGGTGAATGTCGGCATTTAGATATGTTCAGGGCGGTACTCTTGTCAAATGTGTAAAATTTGGTGCAGATCTGGGCATTTACAGCCAAGTTACTACAACTTCCTGTTTCATGGCGAATCATCGACGCCACGGACACGCCCATCGACGAAAACGCGCAGATAGCACAACTTTTCATCGTCAATGCCTTTAGAAGGCACAGCAGAAATTTGAAGGCGATCCGACTAAAGCCCTAGGAGGAGTTAGTTAAAGTACGTAATGAGTAAATCATCCAAAAATGGCGGTAAAATTAGAAATGTCTGACTTCCTGTTGAGTTTAGGGCATCGCTCCAAGAGACTTTTCTGTGCGTCTGGACATGGTAGATGTACCACAGAAATTTCCTACATGTCGGTCAAACATGCGACGGGGGCTGCTTCGTTAAATGTCACTTCCTCTTGCCACTAGGTGGCGCTATGAATGTGGGTGAATGTCGGCATGTAGATTTGTTCAGGACGGGACTCTTGTCAAATGTGTAAAATTTCGTGTAGATCTGGGCATTTACAGCCAAGTTACTACAACTTCCTGTTTCATGGCGAATCATCGACGCCACGGACACGCCCATCGACGAAAACGCGCAGATAGCACAACTTTACATCGTCAATGCCTTTAGAAGGTACAGCAGAAATTTGAAGTTGATCCGACTAAATCCCTAGGAGGAGTTCGTTAAAGTACGGAGTGTGTAAATCGTCCCAAATCGGTCGCCAAATTCAAAATGGCGGACTTCCTGTCGAGTTTAGGGTATGGGTTCTTGAGGCTTTTTTGTGCGTCTGGTCATGGTAGATGTACCACAGAAATTTCGTACATGTCGGTCAAACAAGCGGCGGGGGCTGCTTCGTTAAAGGTCACTTCCTGTTGCCAGCAGGTGGCGCTATGACTGTGGGTGAATGTCGGCATGTAGATTTGTTCAGGGCGTGACTCTTGTCAAATGTGTAAAATTTCGTGCAGATCTGGGCATTTACCGCCAAGTTAGTACAACTTCCTGTTTCATGGCGAATCTTCGACGCCACGGACACGCCCATCGACGAAAACGCGCAGATAGCACAACTTTACATCGTCAATGCCTTTAGAAGGCACAGCAGAAATTTGAAGTCGATCCGACTAAATCCCTAGGAGGAGTTCGTTAAAGTACGGAGTCTGTAAATCGTCCAAAAATGGCCGCCAAATTCAAAATGGCGGACCTTCTGTCGAGTTTAGGGTATGGGTTCTTGAGGCTTTTTTGTGCGTCTTGATATGATACACGTCCCCACCAAATTCGTGCATGTAGGTTGAACGTGGACGAGGGGCTAATTTTTTCCAATTTTCTAGGTGGCGCTAGCGTGCCATTTTGCCCCGCCCATCTGCGAAACCCACAAAATACGAAATTTTTTACCAGTCCTGACATGCGTGCCAAATTTGGTGAGTTTTTGAGCATGTTGCGGCCCCGAAAATGGCACTTACTTTGCAGAAAAAAGAAAAAAAAAAAAAAATAACCCTAACAGTTTCAATAGGGTCCTCGCACTGTTAGTGCTCGGGCCCTAATTAAAGCTGCAAGCAGCGATGGGCGGGCCCTCGCACCTGTAGCGCGTCGGGGTGTGAGGTGGCCGCGTTGCATATTTTGCAGCTCAGCTGTTGTGGCTGTGAATTTGCTACGCTGCTTCATTAAAGGTCACTTCCTGTTGCCAGCAGGTGGCGCTATGACTGTGGGTGAATGTCGGCATGTAGATTTGTTCAGGGCGGGACTCTTGTCAAATGTGTACAATTTGGTGCAGATCTGGGCATTTACAGCCAAGTTACTACAATTTCCTGTTTCATGGCGAATCATCGACACCACGGACACGCCCATTGAGGAAAACACGCAGATTGCACAACTTTTCATCGTCAATGCCTTTAGAAGGCACAGCAGAAATTTGAAGTCGATCCGACTAAATCCCTAGGAGGAGTTAGTTTAAGTACGTAATGAGTAAATCATCCAAAAATGGCGGTAAAATTAGAAATGGCCGATTTCCTGTTGAGTTTAGGGCATCGCTCCAAAAGACTTTTCTGTGCGTCTGGATATGTTAGTTGTACCACAAAAATTTCGTATACATGTCGGTCAAACATGCAGTGGGGGCTGCTTCGTTAAAGGTTACTTCCTGTTGCCACTAGGTGGCGCTATGACTGTGGGTGAATGTCGGCATGTAGATTTGTTCAGGACGGGACTCTTGTCAAATATGTAAAATTTCGTGCAGATCTGGGCATTTACAGCCAAGTTACAACAACTTCCTGTTTCATGGCGAATCATCGACGCCACGGAGACGCCCATGGACGAAAACGCACAGATAGCACAACTTTATATCGTCAATGCCTTTAAATGGCCGACTTCCTGTTGACTTTAGAGCATCTTTCCAAGAGACTTTTCTGTGCGTCTGGACATGGTAGATGTACCACAGAAATTTCGTACATGTCGGTCAAACATGCGGTGGGGGCTGCTACGTTAAAAGTCACTTCCTGTTGCCAGCAGGTGGCGCTATGACTGTGGGTGAATGTCGGCATGTAGATTTGTTCAGGGCGGAACTCTTGTCAAATGTGTAAAATTTTGTGCAGATCTGGGCATTTACAGCCAAGTTACTACAACTTCCTGTTTCATGGCGAATCATTGATGCCACGGACACGCCCATCGACGAAAACACACAGATAGCACAACTTTACATCGTCAATGCCTTTAAAAGGCACAGCAGAACTTTGAAATCGATCTGACTAAATCCCTAGGAGGAGTTAGTTAAAGTACGTAATGAGTAGATCATCGAAAAACGGCGGTAAAATTCGAAATGGCCGACTTCCTGTTGAGTTTAGGGCATTGCTCCAAGATACTTTTTTGTGTGTCTGGACATGTTAGATGTACCACAGTAATTTCGTATATGTCGCTCAAACATGCGGCGGGGGCTGCTTCGTTAAAGGACACTTCCTGTTGCCACTAGGTGGCGCTATGACTGTGGGTGAATGTCGGCATGTAGATTTGTTCAGGGCGGGACTCTTGTCAAATGTGTAAAATTTTGTGCAGATCTGGGCATTTACAGTCAAGTTACTATAGCTTCCTCCTTCATGGCGAATCATCAACGCCACGGACAAGCCCATCGACGAAAATGCGCAGATAGCACAACTTTACATCATCAATGCCTTTAGAAGGCACAGCAGAAATTTGAAGTCGATCCGACTAAATCCCTAGGAGGAGTTCGTTAAAGTACAAAGTGTGTTAATCGTCCCAAAATGGCTGCCAAATTCAAAATGGCGGACTTCCTGTCGAGTTTAGGCTATGGGTTCTTGAGGTCCCCACCAAATTTCGTGCATGTAGGTTGAACGTGGACGAGGGGCTAATTTTTTCCAATTTTCTAGGTGGCGCTAGCGAGCCATTTTGCCACGCCCATCCGCGAAACCCACAAAATACGAAATTTTTCACCAGACCTGACATGCATGCCAAATTTGGTGAGTTTTTGAGCATGTTGTGGCCGTGAAAATCGAGCTTACTTTGCAGAAAAAAAAAAAAAAAAAAAAAAAATAACCCTAACAGTTTCAATAGGGTCCTCGCACTGTTAGTGCTCGGGCCCTAAAAATAATCCTAACAGTTTCAATAGGGTCCTCGCACTGTTAGTGCTCGGGCCCTAATAAAATAATCCTAACAGTTTCAATAGGGTCCTCGCACTGTTAGTGCTCGGGCCCTAAAAATAAATAACCCTAACAGTTTCAATAGGGTCCTCGCACTGTTAGTGCTCGGGCCCTAATTAAAGCTGCAAGCAGCGATGGGCGGGCCCTCGCACCTGTAGCGCGTCGGGTTGTGAGGCGGCCGCGTTGTATATTCTGGAGCTCAGCCGGTGCGGCTGAGAATTTGCTACGCCTCATTAAAGGTCACTTCCTGTTGCCAGCAGGTGGCGCTATGACTGTTGGTGAATGTCGGCATGTAGATTTGTTCAGGACGGGACTCTTGTCAAATGTGTAAAATGTCTTGCAGATCTGGGCATTTACATCCAAAATAATACAACTTCCTGTTTCATGGTGAATCATCGACGCCACGGACACGCCCATCGACGAAAATGCGCAGATAGCACAACTTTACATCGTCAATGCCTTTAGAAGGCACAGCAGAAATGTGAAGTCGATCTGACTAAAGCGCTAGGAGGAGTTCGTTAAAGTACGTAATGAGTAAATCATCCAAAAATGGCGGTAAAATTAGAAATGGCCCACTTCCTGTTGAGTTTAGGGCATCACTCCAAGAGACTTTTCTGTGCGTCTGGACATGGTAGATGTACCACAGAAATTTCGTATATGTCGGTCAAACATGCGACGGGGACTGCTTCGTTAAAGGTCACTTGCTTTTGCCACTAGGTGGCGCTATTACTGTGGGTGAATGTCGGCATTTAGATTTGTTCAGGGCTGGACTCTTGTGAAATGTGTAAAATTTCGTGCAGATCTGGGCATTTACAGCCAAGTTACTACAACTTCCTGTTTCATGGCGAATCATCGACGCCACGGACACGCCCATCGACGAAAACGCGCAGATAGCACAACTTTACATCGTCAATGCCTTTAGAAGGCACAGCAGAAATTTGAAGTCGATCCAACTAAAGCCCTAGGAGGAGTTAGTTAAAGTACGCAATGATTAAATCATCCAAAAATGGCGGTAAAATATGAAATGGCCGACTTCCTGTCGAGTTTAGGGTATGGGTTCTTGAGGCTTTTTTGTGCGTCTGGTCATGGTAGATGTACCACAGAAATTTCGTACATGTCAGTCAAACAAGCGGCGGGGACTGCTTCGTTAAAGGTCACTTCCTGTTGCCAGCAGGTGGCGCTATGACTGTGGGTGAATGTCGGCATGTAGATTTGTTCAGGGCGGGACTCTTGTCAAATGTGTAAAATTTCGTGCAGATCTGGGCATTTACAGCCAAGTTACTACAACTTCCTGTTTCATGGCGAATCATCGACGCCACGGACACGCCCATCGACGAAAACGCGCAGATAGCACAACTTTACATCGTCAATGCCTTTAGAAGGTACAGCAGAAATTTGAAGTCGATCCGACTTAATCCCTAGGAGGAGTTCGTAAGTACGGAGTGTGTAAATCATCCCAATTTGGCCGCCAAATTCAAAATGGCGGACTTCCTGTCGAGTTTAGGGTATGGGTTCTTGAGGCTTTTTTGTGCGTCTTGATATGATACACGTCCCCACCAAATTTCGTGTATGTAGGTTGAACGTGGACGAGGGGCTAATTTTTTCCAATTTTCTAGGTGGCGCTAGCGTGCCATTTTGCCCCGCCCATCTGCGAAACCCACAAAATACGAAATTTTTCACCAGTCCTGACATGCGTGCCAAATTTGGTGAGTTTTTGAGCATGTTGCGGCCCCGAAAATGGCACTTACTTTGCAGAAAAAAAAAAAAAAATTAAAGCTGCAAGCAGCGATGGGCGGGCCCTCGCACCTGTAGCACGTCGGGGTGTGAGGCCGCTGCGTTGCATATTCTGGAGCTCAGCCGGTGCGGCTGTGAATGTGCTACGCTGCTTCATTAAAGGTCACTTCCTGTTGCCAGCAGGTGGCGCTATGACTGTGGGTGAATGTCGGCATTTAGATATGTTCAGGGCGGTACTCTTGTCAAATTTGTAAAATTTCGTGCAGATCTGGGCATTTACAGCCAAGTTACTACAACTTCCTGTTTCATGGCGAATCATCGACGCCACGGACACACCCATCGACGAAAACGCGCAGATAGCACAACGTTACATTGTCAATGCCTTTAGAAGGCACAGCAGAAATTTGAAGTCGATCTGACTAAATGCCTAGGAGGAGTTAGTTAAAGTATGTAATGAGTAAATCATTCAAAAAAGGCGGTAAAATTAGAAATGGCCGACTTCCCGTTGAGTTTAGGGCATTGCTCCAAGAGACTTTTTTGTGCGTCTGATCATGGTAGATGTACCACAGAAATTTCCTACATGTCGCTCAAACATGCGACGGGGGCTGCTTCGTTAAAGGACACTTCCTGTTGCCAGTAGGTGGCGCTATGACTGTGGGTGAATGTCGGCATGTAGATTTGTTCAGGGCGGGACTCTTGTCAAATGTGTAAAATTTCATGTAGATCTGGGCATTTACAGCCAAGTTACTACAACTTCCTGTTTCATGGCGAATCATCGACGCCACGGACACGCCCATCGACGAAAACGCGCAGATAGCACAACTTTACATCGTCAATGCCTTTAGAAGGTACAGCAGAAATTTGAAGTCGATCCGACTTAATCCCTAGGAGGAGTTCGTTAAAGTACGGAGTTTGTAAATCGTCCCAATTTGGCCGCCAAATTCAAAATGGCGGACTTCCTGTCGAGTTTAGGGTATGGGTTCTTGAGGCTTTTTTGTGCGTCTTGATATGATACACGTCCCCACCAAATTTCGTGTATGTAGGTTGAACGTGGACGAGGGGCTAATTTTTTCCAATTTTCTAGGTGGCGCTAGCGTGCCATTTTGCCCCGCCCATCTGCGAAACCCACAAAATACGAAATTTTTCACCAGTCCTGACATGCGTGCCAAATTTGGTGAGTTTTTGAGCATGTTGCGGCCCCGAAAATGGCACTTACTTTGCAGAAAAAAAAAAAAAAATTAAAGCTGCAAGCAGCGATGGGCGGGCCCTCGCACCTGTAGCACGTCGGGGTGTGAGGCCGCTGCGTTGCATATTCTGGAGCTCAGCCGGTGCGGCTGTGAATGTGCTACGCTGCTTCATTAAAGGTCACTTCCTGTTGCCAGCAGGTGGCGCTATGACTGTGGGTGAATGTCGGCATTTAGATATGTTCAGGGCGGTACTCTTGTCAAATGTGTAAAATTTCGTGCAGATCTGGGCATTTACAGCCAAGTTACTACAACTTCCTGTTTCATGGCGAATCATCGACGCCACGGACACACCCATCGACGAAAACGCGCAGATAGCACAACGTTACATTGTCAATGCCTTTAGAAGGCACAGCAGAAATTTGAAGTCGATCTGACTAAATGCCTAGGAGGAGTTAGTTAAAGTATGTAATGAGTAAATCATTCAAAAAAGGCGGTAAAATTAGAAATGGCCGACTTCCCGTTGAGTTTAGGGCATTGCTCCAAGAGACTTTTTTGTGCGTCTGATCATGGTAGATGTACCACAGAAATTTCCTACATGTCGCTCAAACATGCGACGGGGGCTGCTTCGTTAAAGGACACTTCCTGTTGCCAGTAGGTGGCGCTATGACTGTGGGTGAATGTCGGCATGTAGATTTGTTCAGGGCGGGACTCTTGTCAAATGTGTAAAATTTCATGTAGATCTGGGCATTTACAGCCAAGTTACTACAACTTCCTGTTTCATGGCGAATCATCGACGCCACGGACACGCCCATCGACGAAAACATGCAGATAGCACAACTTTACATCGTCAATGCCTTTAGAAGGTACAGCAGAAATTTGAAGTTGATCCTACTAAATCCCTAGGAGGAGTTCGTTAAAGTACGGAGTGTGTAAATCGTCCCAAATTGGTCGCCAAATTCAAAATGGCGGACTTCCTGTCGAGTTTAGGGTATAGGTTCTTGAGGCTTTTTTGTACGTCTGGTCATGGTAGATGTACCACAGAAATTTCGTACATGTCGGTCAAACATATGGCTGGGGCTGCTACGTTAAAGGTCACTTCCTATTGCCAGCAGGTGGCGCTACGACTTTAGGGTGAATGTCGGCATGTAGATTTGTTCAGGGCGGGACTCTTGTCAAATGTGTAAAATTTCGTGCAGATCTGGGCTTTTACAGCCAAGTTACTACAACTTCCTGTTTCATGGCGAATCTTTGACGCCACGGACACGCCCATCGACGAAAAGGCGCAGATAGCACAACTTTACATCGTCAATGCCTTTAGAAGGTACAGCAGAAATTTGAAGTTGATCCTACTAAATCCCTAGGAGGAGTTCGTTAAAGTACGGAGTGTGTAAATCGTCCCAAATCGGTCGCCAAATTCAAAATGGCGGACTTCCTGTCGAGTTTAGGGTATGGGTTCTTGAGGCTTTTTTGTGCGTCTGGTCATGGTAGATGTACCACAGATATTTCGTACATATCGGTCAAACAAGCGGCGGGGGCTGCTTCGTTAAAGGACACTTCCTGTTGCCAGCAGGTGGCGCTATGACTGTGGGTGAATGTCGGCATGTAGATTTGTTCAGGGCGTGACTCTTGTCAAATGTGTAAAATTTCGTGCAGATCTGGGCATTTACAGCCAAGTTACTACAACTTCCTGTTTCATGGCGAATCTTCGACGGCACGGACACGCCCATCGACGAAAACGCGCAGATAGCACAACTTTACATCGTCAATGCCTTTAGAAGGCACAGCAGAAATTTTAAGTCGATCCGACTAAATCCCTAGGAGGAGTTCGTTAAAGTACGGAGTCTGTAAATCGTCCAAAAATGGCCGCGAAATTCAAAATGGCGGACCTCCTGTCGAGTTTAGGGTATGGGTTCTTGAGGCTTTTTTGTGCGTCTTGATATGATACACGTCCCCACCAAATTTCGTGCATGTAGGTTGAACGTGGACGAGGGGCTAATTTTTTCCAATTTTTTAGGTGGCGCTAGCGAGCCATTTTGCCCCGCCCATCCGCGAAACCCACAAAATACGAAATTTTTCACCAGTCCTGACATGAGTGCCAAATTTGGTGAGTTTTTGAGCATGTTGCGGCCCCGAAAATGGCACTTACTTTGCAGAAAAAATAAAAATAAAAAATAAATATAGCTGCGAGCAGCGATGGCGGGCCCAAGCCGGTGGCACCGCAACCCCGGTTCCTTTAGTTACCTAAATGCACCCGGGTGGCGGTGCCGAAGGCTTTGGCCCTTTTATGATTAAATGTTAAAACGGCTTGCCATACTCTGTCATTTCAACTAGTTACAATTATGTTACAGATATCTTAAATGATAATACAAACTATCCAAAATGTAATTACGAATAGACAGAAAGACGTTGTTGATATCTACAATGTTAATTTCGGATAGGCAAACTTTGCTTTTAAATGTTAAAAGGGCTTGCCATACAGGGACGTAGGCTCAGAGAGAGGCTCACCATATTCAAACCAAAATATCTGACTTCCTCTTGGTCCGAGCTAATGACTATGTAATAGAAAGTTGTCCGGCTTGAGGAGTACAATGTATATAACGATTTTTGTAACTGTAGATAAAACTAACAACCCCACTTTTGTCAAAAGGTGGCGCTATTTAGTCCTTGCACCATGCCCCGTTTCTGAAACTTTGCACATGTCTACTGGCTAATAAATGTGATGTATCTGTTGAGTTTCAAGCAATTTCAATTTCAATTTCAATTTGACTGTTGAAAAGAAGTGCGCCGATTAGATACTCAGGATCGGTATCGGCTCTGACACTGCCATCTTTGACGAGGCTGATTCAAATTCTATATTGTGCATATATACTATTCTATGTTAGGCACAAAGGCACAAAAAACTTTCTAAAGTACCATAAAGTTTTTGTGTACTGTATTATTAGTGTTCTGAAGCTATTATGTGATATAGAAATTAATATTTAAGTCATTAAATTCAAGAACACAAACTTTTCCCTCTCTGCGCCTGTCAGTCATTCTCCATTCCGCATTCAAACAGCACGTCACATTCGGTTACAGTCAATGATGAAACGATCTTCAAGATGATTGAATGTTAATCCTATTATACTGGATCTTTAAGATAAAGGTCTAAAGGTCTATATTTTCGAATGAAGAAACTTTTTCTTGCTGGACTTTATTGCTGTAACTTAATTGTGTTACTTTCTACCGGGTGTCGGACGCTGTCGGTTAGATCACAACACTAGAGTCAGAGCACTATAATTGTTCTTCACGCACACAGTAACTGAAATTTAAAACCTTTAAAAGAAAAGGCTCAATAAACTATTGCATAGATAGATAATGTATAATACAGTGTTCATAAATATGTATTTCCTTTGTGCTTTGAACTTTTCAATACGGACTCACTGCGCTGTAACTTCATGTGGCTTCAAGCACATCATTCTCCGCTCGGGATGCACATAAGTGCTTTGTGCTGCACCGTATTGGAGCCGTAATATCATAATGCAGTGACGTAATGACAGATTATTAATTGCCTTTCAATTATATGTTGCTGTGTCATTAAACATCTGTCCTATGCATTTCAAACATTTATAGCAGCCATGGCTATATTTTTTTATGATTTTTGTTATCTTGTTTTTCATGAATGTATTTTTCAAAGATAAGAGCAATGTGTATTATCTATTATTAATATGGTTTATTAGCATTTTTGTCATAGATTATGACAAAGTAATCATATGATCCACCAGCGAGGAACCAGCAGAACAGAGTGAACATTCTTTCTGTTTAGTTCAATCCTACTTAATAGGAATTTATTTAAAATGCTCGCTCTACTCCACACCATTAATGTCTTGTGCGGACATCCGTATTTCGACTTTCGGTTTTAAGTAAGCGATTTAAAAGCTCCCAAGTCCCAGCGGAGTCACACGTTGATTAACCGATGGGAATATACACAATAGGCCTACCTGATATTGAACACAAGAGGGCAGTATAGCACTACGTATGACTCAGATTATTATTTTTTTTATGAATTTTACAACAATTCTGGCTGTTTTTGAACGTAAACATAATTCTTAAATGAAAAAAAGGAAAAATTGGGGAAGTTATAATATTTGTATAATTTAATTTAGAAACAAATGATGTATAATTACATTTTTAGAAGATATGAGGCTTTTAGTGTTTACTTTTTTGACATTACTTTAATCTTTTGCCATAGTTGCACATGTCTACTGGCTAATAAATGTGATGCATCTGTTGAGTTTCAAGCAATTTCAAGCATGCTAAGAGTCCCAAAAGCATCAAAAAAGAATGTTAAAGTTTGATTCGTTGCCACGGCAACAGTATCAAAGATATAAAAAATTCATTCACAGGTCTACATCTGCCGTGTATTTACATTATACAGATGAAGTTTGAAGCAAATCGGTTAAAAATAAGAGAGTGGTTTCAAAGCATTTTGAAACTGACACACTTCCTGCTGCCAGTTGGTGGCGCTATAATTTTGACTCACAATAGTCACATCCATGTGATCGGTCTCTTACAGCGAAAACACTGCTGAAGTTTCATCAAGATCAGTTAATGTATGCTGAAGTTATAACACACATCCTGTTTCCTGTTTCTCGCCATAATTTCGTTTCCTCGCCACGGCCAAACCGTTCGAGATATAAAAAATCCCTTGGCACCTTTTCATCCTTAATGTCTTGACTTCACGCTGATCGAGTTTTGTCGAATTTGGTTCAGTGCTCTAGGAGCAATACTTTAAATTCCATTGCATGTGTTTTAAACACAACCCTAAATAGCCGTCTTCCTGTTGGGCTGGGGTAAAAAGTAAGAGTGTGAAGTAGGCTATATATGAAACGATGAGATCTATATGTGTACCAAGTTTCATATTATTACATGCAAGTGTGTTTGATTTATGGACCAAATTTTCAGACCAAGTTTATTGACCAAGTTAATCTGATTAATAAACTAATTATATAAAACTATTGTCAATGCACTACAATTAAACTAGTTATATGTCTTTACTTATAAAAAATAAAAATAAAAACTTATTTAAAAAATACCAGGCTTGAGAAATGTATTTTCTTTATGCAGGCCATACACACAGCAGTGAAATGGTTAAGCCCCCTCCCCCTGCACACTCACACACACACAGACAGCCAAAGACAGAGACACAGAGACATGTAGGCTCAGAGTGACCATATTCAAACAAAAATATCTGAGTTTCTGTGGGTCCTAGTTAATAAGTGTAAATTAGAAAGTTGTCCAGCTCGAGCAGTACAATATACATACCAATTTTTGTAACTCTAGTTAAAACTAACAACCCCACTTTTGTCAAAAGGTGGCGCTACTGAGCCCTCACCACGCCCGTTTCTGAAACTTTGCACATGTCTACTGGCTAATAAATGTGATGTGTCTGTCGAGTTTCATGCATTTTGAAGCATGCTAAGGGTCTCAAAAGCATCCTAAAAGCATCCTAAAAGAAGGGTAAAGTTTGATGCGTCGCCACGGCAACAGTTTCAAAGATATCAAGAATCCATTCACAGATCTACATCTGCCGTATGTTTACATTATACATATGAAGGTTGAAGCAAATCGGGTAAAAATAAAAGGGTGATATCAAAGGATTTTGAAAGTGACACACTTCCTGCTGCCAGTTGGTGGCGCTATAACTTTGACTCACAATAGTCACATCCATGTGATCGTCCTCTTACAGCGAACACACTGCTGAAGTTTCATCAAGATCAGTTAATGTATGCTGAAGTTATAACACACTTCCTGTTTCACGTTTCTCGCCATGATTTCGTTTCCTCGCCACGGCCAAACCGTTCGAGATATCAAAAATCCCCTCGCAAACTTTCATCCTCAATGTCTTGACTTCACGCTGACCGAGTTTCGTCGAATTTGGATCAAAGCTCTAGGAGGAGTATTAAAAATTCCATTGCGAGTGTTTTACGAACAACCCTAAATAGCTGACTTCCTGTTGGGCTGGGGTAAAAAGTAAAAGCACGAGGTATAGATGAAACGATGAGATCAACATGTGTACCGAGTTTCATATGATTACATGCAAGCGTGTTTGATTTATGAACCAAGTGTTCGGACCCCGTTCCAGGGGGCGCTGTCTAGCCCCCCTGCCACGCCCGGGTACCATCTTCAGCCCGGCCCTGATGGCCGCGGGTTCTGACCCGTGTGCAAAGTTTCAAGAGTTTTTGAGCATGTTAAGGGCCCCAAAAGTGCCCGAATAGTCGTATAAATAATAATAATAATAATAAATATAGCTGCGAGCAGCGATTGCGGGCCCAAGCCGGTGGCACCGCAACCCCGGTTCCTTAGTTACCTAAAAGCACCAGGGTGGCCATGCCACTGGCTTTGGCCCTTCATCGCGGATCACAGCTATATATATATATATATATATATAAAAACCTAAAGGCACCAGGGTGGCGGTGCCACCGGCTTCATATATATATGTATATATATATATATATATATATATATATACATATATATATGAAGCCGGTGGCACCGCCACCCTGGTGCCTTTAGGTTTATTGTGCCCACATGCAAAATGTAACCCTGCTTTGACTGATGCAAGCTCTACAGCACAGTTTATAGAAGGAAAGAATATAGTAAGAAAGAAAAGTAAGCTGTTACTCTGAGATGGTTTGGGAAACAAACATTCATCATGTCGCATTGGTTTTAGTTACTTGTCCTCGAACAGAGCCCTAATCTGTTTATATTTCAGTTACACATTCTACATTGATTAAAAAAGAAAAATCAAATGTGTTTTTAATTCATACAGAAATAAAATATTTATAATTCAGCTGAGAATAAAGTTAGTTCAAATTTTAAGAAAAACAAATATATGATCTGAAATATAGCACATTCATTTTTAAATTCATTCAGGTTCAATTACCAAAAATACAATCTTAATTTAATTTAAAGCAAATAATAAATCTAAAATATATGGGTTATATGCATATTTTGTAAAAAAAGAAAAAAGAAAGAAAGAAAGATATATATATATCCAAAAACACAAGGCCTTAAACTTTAACAAGGGTGCAACTCTTATCACTACAACAAACATAGTCACACACACAAGTCAAGTCACTTACATTTTAGATGCAATATTGACTTTTTAGATGCAATATTGACTTTTTTCTGTTTCAGCAGAGAAAATAGTTAAACAAAGATCACAGCGACCCATCGCGCATCTCAAAGCAATGTGTTTTCTCATTACTGAGACCCCGTTTACACCTGGTATTAAAATGCGATCTGTATCCAGATAAGTTATCCGGATAATAAAAAACGCATGTTAATGCAAGGTGTAAACGCGTTGTGATCGGATCGTGATCGGATCTGCCTGACCACATCTGGAGGTAGTCTGGCTCGCATTGTGTCCGGATCTTTACTAGGTGTAAACGCAATCTGGTTGTTGAAACCACGTATATTTTACTCCTCCCAAAAATGCTAAAAAATAAACGAGTGAGAGCGTGTTATATAGGCTATATGTCATGTTATAGCCTAGTCAGATGCGACACGCGACACGCATCACCGCAGATGAGCAGCTGAGCGTCTATTCAACGTGCAAACATCGCAAATAAAAGTGAAAGTAAGTCACAGACGCAGTTAACACATCTTCAAGTAAAGAAACGAAATTATCTTACCAGGCCTGTTGCCACTCTCTCTTATTGATGTCTCTGATTTGGAAATTAGCTGATGATCAATAAAATGCCGCTCAGATCTGTTGCTTTTGGTGGCGTGCAATCCAATAAATCTGCATATAACGCAGAAGGTGAAGATCGGATTTATATCCGTTTTGCAAAAACACATTTATGTGGCCAGGTGTAAATGGAATCAGTACTTATTATCCGGATAACTTATCTGGATACAGATCGCATTTTAATACCAGGTGTAAACGGGGTCTCAGCATTTTGAATCCATGACTCGTTCATTAAGACGGTCATCTGGCGACACCTTATGGTGATTTAGGGTTATGTTTAAAAGTATCGTTCTTTACAGCGATTTTTAATTGACTCCTGTTAAACCAATCTCGTAACATTATTGTGTAACCGATTTAATTTGATCAGCCTTACCTAGGGTAACAGCCCTATAGTGTCTTATTATTCTAAATTATTGAATTTATTGATCAAATTTACTAATGAAAAATGAAGCATACATTTATTAAGACTAGGCTGCCCTGCAGATTAGGCTACAATATGCAGATTTAAATATACCATTTATCAAATAATCTGTTTATTTTTAGGTTACACATTACATTGTTTAAAAAATAAAAATCAAATGTGACCCGCTCTGGCGAAATGAGTTGGAAGTTGCAACCTTCCATTTTAAGATATGGGCCGATTATGTGGAAAAACCATGAAAAAAAAAAAATAAATAAATAAAAAATATATATATATATATATATATATATATATATATGCTAATTTCAAAGAACAGACATTCAAAAATAATCTCACAGGGTTTCGTAGTCGAGATAATTGAGTAAAGGTATTTAAATAACGATTAAAGTTGTCAAAGCTTTAAATTCGCTGAAATAAACATTGCTCTTCTCAACTCCCCTCGTCACCTCTGAGCATTTCCCGGGTATCCCCTGAAACGTTGAACTCACTGGAGGCTTCTAACCTAAACTGCGTGAGTATATTTATCTGCAAGAAGAATATAGCCTATGTAAGGCTGTAACGATCGCAACACTCAGATCCACGAACCTGTGTCACGGTGTGAGAAGACAGAATCACGACACCGACACGTCCCTTCAACTCCCGAAGTTATCCTTCACGCCCAGACCCAATGCTAGACAACATCTTTAAATTACTATTAGTATTATTTCAAGTTAACATTATAAAATACGTAGACTTACACCACAAAACTTAAATTATTACTAAATTTTTTAAAATTGGGCAATTTCAGCATTATGGAGGAGATCCAATTCCCAGATAATTAAATAGTTTAATAAATTGGCCTATGTGAACCACACTGCACAAACCAAAAGTAATACTCACCGGATGAAGAAGGGTTGACTCTCTCCAGAACATAAAATCTTTATTTTATTTTCCGTGTTCGCATTTATGAGGAAAAACAATCCGAACGTGACCGTTCTCTGGAAGCAGCACTAAAACTTTCACATAGCTTAAACATGCAAGCACAAAGCCTTTCTTTAAAGTAAATTTCGTTTTAAAATAATTATCTTAATTTAAATCAATGTTTCATCAACCAATTACTAGGATTTAATAATAAGAAATAAATTGCAGACAATAGGCTAGGCCTAATCACGACGCGGAGACGCGCGGCACGTGAACTGAAGCTTGTCTCATGAACCGAAAGTCAGCGTATAAGGTATCCTCACAGACATATATATTGAAATGTCTACTTTTAAAGACAACCATTCAAAATGAAAGAAAACAGACTGCTCTCTGCTTATGTGGGCTAAAACTGAATTTCTCTCTGACTCCTCTTCAATCTTTCTGATTTTAGAACATTTTTGTAAAAGTGACTTTTTAAATATTTATTTCAAAAAAATTAAAAATAAGTTGAGTTTCAGCCTCGTTAAATTGCATTTATATATGTTAATCTATTTGGTCAAATTAAGCTATATAAAATAAATAGTTTATCCCTTAAAATGCTATGGATTTTGAAAGATATCAAAAAAAAAAAAAAAAAAAACGGGCAAAAAAACTTTAAAAGCGATTTTCTTAGGTTTTCAATTGGAAAAAAAGGGCAGACGACCAGAATTCAAATCTGTATATCTTTACAACCATTCAAGGTATGACCAAGGCATCATTTGAAAGCTTACAGTGTCCTCTTTCCATTAATATCAAAATCTCAATTTTTAAATTTGGGTCACTGACTAATTTTGCTGGATCAGGTCTGTCACAAATGTGTTTTTTATTGTAGTATTATTTTATACAGAAATACATTATAATGATATATAATATACAAAATATAACCGTGGGCGCGATTAAACAGTGTTACAATAAAACTCAACATTGTGTTTTTTAAAAATAAATTCAAATAATACAAATCCCGAAATTGCGCTAATTTTAAAATTAAACTAAAACTCATGGCTGCACAAGCATTCATAACTGTGCGCGCCAACAGCGAGGAACCAGCAGAACAGAGTGAACGTTCATTCTGTTTAGTTCAATCCTACTTAATAGGAATTTATTTAAAATGCTTGCTCTACTCCACAACATTAATGTCTTGTGCGGATATCTGTATTTTGACTTTCGGTTTTAAGTAAGCGATTTAAAAGTTCCCGAGTCCCAGCGGAGTCACACGTTGATTAACCGGTGGGAATATACACAATAGGCCTAACTGATATTGAACACAAGAGGGCAGTATAGCACTACGTATGACTCAGATTATTTTTTCTTCTTCTGAATTTTACAACCATTCTGGCTGTTTTTGAACGTAAACATAATTCTTAAATGAAAAAAGGGAAAAACTGGTTTAATTATAATATTTGTATAATTTAATTTAGAAACAAATGATGTATAATTACATTTTTAGAAGATATGAGGCTTTTAGTGTTTACTGTTTACTTTTTTGACATTACTTTAATCTTTTGCCAAAGTTGCACATGCCTACTGGCTAATAAATGTGATGTATCTGTCGAGCTATCTGTATCTATCTGTTTCAAGCAATTTCAAGCATGCTAAGAGTCCCAAAAGTATCAAAAAAGAATGTTAAAGTTTGATTTGTTGCCACAGCAACAGTATCAAAGATATCAAGAATCCATTCACAGGTCTACATCTGCTGTATTTTTACATTATACAGATGAAGTTTGAAGCAAATCGGTTAAAAATAAGAGGGTGATATCAAAGCATTTTGAAAGTGACACACTTCCTGCTGCCAGTTGGTGGCGCTATAACTTTGACTCACAATAGTCACATCCATGTAATCAGCCTCTTACAGTGAACACACTGCTGAAGTTTCATCAAGATCAGTTAATGTATGCTGAAGTTATAACACACTTCCTGTTTCACGTTTCTCGCCATAATTTTGTTTCCTCGCCACGGCCAAACCGTTCGAGATATCAAAAATCCCCTCGCAAACTTTCATCCTCAATGCCTTGACTTCATGCTGACCGAGTTTCGTGCCGTGTGTTTGAATTCTCTAGGAGGAGTATTGCACATTCCATTGCGAGCGTTTTACAAACAAACCTCAATAGCCGACTTCCTGTTTGGCTGGGGTAAAAAGTAAGAGCGTGAGGTATAGATGAAACGATGAGATCAACATGTGTACCGAGTTTCATATTATTACATGCAAGCGTGTTTGATTTATGGACCAAGTGTTCGGACCCCGTTCCAGGGGGCGCTGTCTAGCCCCCCTGCCACACCCAGGTACCATCTTCAGCCCGGCTCTGATGGCTGTGGGATCTGACCTGTGTGCAAAGTTTCAAGAGTTTTCAAACCCGTCAAGGGCCCCAAAAGCCGCTAAGAGTCTCAAAATCATAAAAAAAAGGAATTTTAAAGTTTGATGCGTTGCCACGGCAACAATATCAAAGATATCAAGAAACCATTCACAGGTCTTCATCTGCTATGTATTTACATTATACAGATTAAGTTTGAAGCACATCGGGTAAAAATAAAAGGGTGAGTTCAAAGCATTTTGAAAGTGACACACTTCCTGCTACCAGTTGGTGGCGCTATAACTTTGACTCACAATAGTCACATCCATGTGATCGTCCTCTTACAGTGAACACACTGCTGAAGTTTCATCAAGATCAGTTAATGTATGCTGAAGTTATAACACACTTCCTGTTTCACGTTTCTCGCCATAATTTTGTTTCCTCGCCATGGCCAAACCGTTCGAGATATCAAAAATCCCCTCGCAAACTTTCATCCTCAATGCCTTGACTTCATGCTGACCGAGTTTCGTGCCGTGTGTTTGAATTCTCTAGGAGTAGTACTTCAAATTCCATTGCGAGTGTTTTATGAACAACCCTAAATAACCGACTTCCTGTTGGGCTGGGGTAAAAAGTAATAGTATGAGGTATATATGAACGATGAGATCTATATGTGCACCGAGTTTCATATTATTACATGCAAGCGTGTTTGATTTATGGACCAAGTTTTCGGACCCCGTTCCAGGGGGCGCTGTCTAGCCCCCCTGCCACGCCCGGGTACCATCTTCAGCCCGGCCCTGATGGCCGCGGGTTCTGACCCGTGTGCTAAGTTTCAAGAGTTTTTGAGCATGTTAAGGGCCCCAAAAGTGCCCGAATAGTCGTATAAATAATAATAATAATAATAATAATAATAATCCTAAGGAAAACAATAGGGCCTTCGCCCTTTCAGGGCTTGGGCCCTAATAATAATAATCCTAAGGAAAACAATAGGGCCTTCGCCCTTTCAGGGCTTGGGCCCTAAAAATAAATAATCCTAACAGTTTCAATAGGGTCCTCGCACTGTTAGTGCTCTGGCCCTAAAAATTAAAGCTGCAAGCAGCGATAGGCGGGCCCTCGCACCTGAGGCACGTCGGGGTATGAGGCGGCCACGTTGCATATTCTGCAGCTCAGCCAGTGTGGCTGTCAATTTGGTACGCTGTTTTGTTGAAGGTCACTTCCTGTTGCCAGCAGGTGGCGCTATGACCGTGGGTGAATGTCTGCATGTAGATTTGTTCAGGGCTGGACTCTTGTCAAATGTGTAAAATTTCGTGCAGATCTGGGCATTTACAGCCAAGTTACTACAACTTCCTGTTTCATGGCGAATCATCGACCCCACGGACACGTCCATCGACGAAAACGCGCAGAAAGCACAACTTTACATCGTCAATGCCTTTAGAAGGCACAGCATAAATGTGAAGTCGATCCGACTAAAGCCCTAGGAGGAGTTCGTTAAAGTACTGAATGTGTAAACCGTCCCAAAATGGGCGCCAAATTCAAAATAGCCGACTTCCTGTTGAGTTTAGGGTATGGGTTCTTGAGGCTTTTTTGTGCGTCTTGATACGATACACGTCCCCACCAAATTTCGTGCTTGTAGGTTGAACGTGGACGAGGGGCTAATTTTTTGCAATTTTCTAGGTGGCTCTAGCGTGCCATTTTTCCACGCCCATCCGCGAAACCCGCAAAATACAAAATTTTTCACCAGTCCTGACATGCGTGCCAAATTTGGTGAGTTTTTGAGCATGTTGCTGCCGCGAAAATGGCGCTTACTTTGCAGAAAAAAGAAAAATTAAAGCTGCAAGCAGCGATGGGCGGGCCCTCGCACCTGTAGCGCGTCGGGGTGTGAGGCGGCCGCGTTGCATATTTTGCAGCTCATCCGGTGCGGCTGTGAATTTGCTACGCTTCTTCATTAAAGGTCACTTCCTATTGCCAGCAGATGGCGCTATGACTGTGGGTGAATGTCGGCATGTAGATTTGTTCAGGGCGGGACTCTTGTCAAATGTGTAAAATTTTGTGCAGATCTGGGCATTTACAGTCAAGTTACTACAACTTCCTGTTTCATGGCGAATCTTCGACGCCACGGACACGCCCATCGATGAAAACGCGCAGATAGCACAACTTTACATCGTCAATGCCTTTAGAATGCACAGCAGAAATTTGAAGTCGATCCAACTAAATCCCTAGGTGGAGTTTGTTAAAGTACGTAATGAGTAAATCATCCCAAAATGGCGGTAAAATTAGAAATGGCTGACTTCCTGTTGAGTTTAGGGCAACGCTCCAAGAGACTTTTCTGTGTGTCTGGACATGGTAGATGTACCACAGAAATTTCGTACATGTCGGTCAAACGTGCGACGGGTACTGCTTCGTTAAAGGTCACTTCCTGCTGTCACTAGGTGGCGCTATGACTGTGGGTGAATGTCGGCATGTAGATTTGTTCTGGACGAGATTCTTGTCAAATGTGTAAAATTTTGTGCAGATCTGGGCATTTACAGCCAAGTTACTACAACTTCCTGTTTCATGGCGAATCATCGACGCCACGGACACGCCCATTGACGAAAACGCGCAGATAGCACAACTTTACATCGTCAATGCCTTTAGAAGGCACAGCAGAAATTTGAAGTCGATCCAACTAAATCCCTAGGAGGAGTTCGTTAAAGTACGGAGTGTGTAAATCGTCCCAATTTGGTCGCCGAATTCAAAATGACTTCCTGTCGAGTTTAGGGTAAGGGTTCTTGAGGCATTTTTGTGCGTCTTCAAAGGATACACGTCCCCACCAAATTTCGTGCATGTAGGTTGAACGTGGACGAGGGGCTAATTTTTTCCAATTTTCTAGGTGGAGCTAGCGAGCCATTTTGCCCCGCCCATCCGCGAAACCCACAAAATACGAAATTTTTCACCAGTCCTGACATGAGTGCCAAATTTGGTGAGTTTTTGAGCATGTTGTGGCCCCGAAAATGGCACTTACTTTGCAGGAAAAAAAAAAAAAAAAATAATAATCCTAACAGTTTCAATAGGGTCCTCGCACTGTTAGTGCTCGGGCCCTAAAAAATAACCCTAACAGTTTCAATAGGGTCCTCGCACTGTTAGTGCTCGGGCCCTAAATATAATCCTAACAGTTTCAATAGGGTCCTCGCACTGTTAGTGCTCGGGCCCTAAAAATAATCCTAACAGTTTCAATAGGGTCCTCGCACTGTTAGTGCCCGGGCCCTAATAATCCTAACAGTTTCAATAGGGTCCTCGCACTGTTAGTGCTCGGGCCCTAAAAATAGAAGATTTACCCGGTGTTCTCAACCTATGCGTTGCTATGATTGGCTGTACCCATGACATCACTGAGTTTGAGTCGCGCGACGGCTCTGGATATCTAGCAGGCTAGATATTTTTCTGGGCTCGGCGACGAGTCTGTGAGGCATCTGCGAGCGTTTTCGCTGCGTTGTTGGCTCTTTCATAATAACAGATTGGCAAGCGTTCATCGTCCGCTAATCCCCCGCGATTTGCACGCGATAACACCCTGACCTGTTGGCGACTCAACGATTTGCAAATCGGGCATAAATCGGGCTTAAAATCCTGTAGTGTGAACTTGGCATTACATGCACGCTTCTTTCACATGTACATAGGACAAGCAGAATTCTCCAACATAGCCCCCCTTTGGATCTTTCTCTAGTCCCACACTCAATAATTGAGCCCAGGATGCATCTTTATGAGTCGGTCTTCTCTCCTTCTACCAATATGGTCAATATAGACCATTCACCTTTTACCAATCTAACCCACATCACATAGGTGCACCCTGGAGGAGAAGCAGGACCAAACATCTCCACCCTCCATTGACTAGAGTGGAGTAAAAGATCCTACTCTCCTTTTTACATCATCAGCTTAAGGGGAATGTTTCTTTCTGTTTCCCTGCATTTTTGGATCTTTATCTTGTCCCACGGTGCCAAATGAACTTCGCAGGTGCTTCCGGTGGCCTGGAGTGCTATCTGGGTTGCTCCATCGTTGCCAGAGGAACTTCGCAGGCGCTTCCGGTGGCCTGGAGTGCTATCTGGGTTGCTCCATCGTTGCCAGAGGTGCCCAAGAGGTGCTCCACAGCAGACAGCAGGTTTTTAAACCACCAGTTGAGTCTGCCCTTGTCTTCTTTGGCAATCGGTGACTGCGCTTCGCGTATAGTTCCTCTATCTACTACACACATGTACATGTTCCATCCATGTGGAACACACATTTACACACATTTTTATACTACTTTCAGGAGTATAAATGGTATAAAAAACAAATGACAATGAAAACCTTTTCATCTCAACCCCATCTCAGAACTTACTTTAATCTCTTCTCACATTCCTTCTAACCCTTTTTCCTTCATTCTTTCATTTTCATAATACATGACATATGAACATACTCAAAAAGTGGTATATACCGTGAAAAAAAGTGAGTAGTAAAAATAAAACATTCTTGACTTTTCATTTTTCCTGGTTGCATTATCTCGTAACACGGACAATGACCTGTTTCAGACCTTCTAACATCCCCTTACATTCACATAGTGACCAGTGGTGTGATTATAGTAAAAATATTTCTTGTGGATTACATAAGCATGCTATATAGAAAGAGATTATATGAGTGTAAATATTCCCGGAAAGACAGCCCTTATATAAAATTAAAGGAATGTAGAAAAACCCCTCTAACTAACTGCCTACTCTACCCATGCACTAAATGTTCTAACTAATTTTATCCCCAAAATAAAAATACACAGTGGGGCTATCTCTGTCACGCGGTGCGGGCGTGGAGTGCAAGAGTGCAGGCAGACGTAGCGGGAGGACTCCAGATTAACAAAGAAACGTATTTATTTTTAAACATACAGGCAGGAGGACGGGGTTTCACAGAGGTAACATACACCATAAGAACAACATCGACTGACAAAGACAGACTGAATAAGATGCAACTAAATAGACAGAGGAATCAAACTAAATGGAGTGCAAACAGGTGAAAATGATGATGAACAGACGAGGAACAGGTGGCTGATGAGGGAGTGAGATCAGGAGAGGAAACAAAAGGATCCGGGGAAGCGTGGTGCAGATGACGAGACAAACAGGTGAAGACGAAGACTGTGACATCACTCCCCCCTCCCGGTAGGCGTGACCTCACGCCGTAACATCAGCGGGGAGGGGGGGTGGGCGCCCTGGAGGCTGTGGAGGACGTGGTCAGGCGCAGGAAGCCCCCCAGGGCGGAGCAGGATGAAGGCGTGGCCAGGGCGGAGCAGGATGAGGGCGTGGCCAGGATGGAGCAGGATGAGGGCGTGGCCAGGATGGAGCAGGATGAGGGCGTGGCCAGGGCGGAGCAGGATGAGGGCGTGGCCAGGGCGGAGCAGGATGAGGGCGTGGCCAGGATGGAGCAGGATGAGAGGACCCTTCGGGTGGCCACGGTGGAGAGAGCCCTTCAGGAGGCCGTGGCGGTGAGAGCCCTTCGGGAGGCCGTGGCGGTGAGAGCCCTTCGGGAGGCCACGGCGGTGAGAGCCCTTCGGGCGGCCACGGCGGTGAGAGCCTTTCAGGCGGCCGCGGCGGTGAGAGCCCTTCGGGAGGCCACGGCGGTGAGAGCCCTTCGGGCGGCCACGGCGGTGAGAGCCCTTCAGGCGGCCGTGGCGGTGAGAGCCCTTCAGGCGGCCGTGGCTGGGACACTGGGCCCCCCCCAAAAAAATATTTGGGATGAGTCCCCGGGTGAAGGGCAGATGGGGAGTGGATGGTCTCGGGCAGGACGGTCTCCGGCGCTGGCTGGACGGTCTCTGGGGCTGGTCTGGTCGGGCCCCGCGAGGAAGAGAGCTCGGGCTCGGAGAGACTGGACGGGACCAGCAGTGAAGAGCATACAGTCTCCGGAGGGCTGGACGGAACCAGCAGTGAAGAGCATACCGTCTCTGGATGGCTGGACGGAACCAGCAGTGAAGAGCTTACAGTCTCTGGTGGGCTGGACGGAACCAGCAGTGACGAGCATACAATCTCTGGATGGCTGGACGGAACCAGCAGTGAAGAGCTTACAGTCTCTGGTGGGCTGGACGGAACCAGCAGTGAAGAGCATACAGTCTCCGGAGGGCTGGACGGAACCAGCAGTGAAGAGCATACAGTCTCTGGATGGCTGGACGGAACCAGCAGTGAAGAACTTACAGTCTCTGGTGGGCTGGACGGAACCAGCAGTGACGAGCATACAGTCTCTGGATGGCTGGACGGAACCAGCAGTGAAGAGCTTACAGTCTCTGGTGGGCTGGACGGAACCAGCAGTGACGAGCATACAGTCTCTGGATGGCTGGACGGAACCAGCAATGAAGAGCTTACAGTCTCTGGTGGGCTGGACGGAACCAGCAGTGACGAGCGTTCAGTCTCTGGTGGGCTGGACGGAACCAGCAGTGACGAGCATACAGTCTCTGGATGGCTGGACGGAACCAGCAGTGAAGAGCTTACAGTCTCTGGTGGGCTGGACGGAACCAGCAGTGACGAGCGTTCAGTCTCTGGTGGGCTGGACGGAACCAGCAGTGACGAGCATACAGTCTCTGGAAAGCTGGACGGAACCAGCGGTGAAGAGCATTTAGTCTCTGGAGAGCTGGACGGAACCAGCAGTGACGAGCATTCCATCTCTGGAGAGCTGGACGCGACCAGCGGTGAAGAGCATTCAGTCTCTGGAGAGCTGGACGGGACCAGCAGTGAAGAGCATTCAGTCTCTGGAGAGCTGGACGGAACCAGCGGTGAAGAGCATTGAGTCTCTGGAGAACTGGACGGAACCAGCGGTGAAGAGCATTCAATCTCTGGAGAGCTGGACTGAACCAGCGGTGAAGAGCATTCAGTCTCTGGAGAGCTGGACGGAACCAGCGGTGAAGAGCATTTAGTCTCTGGAGAGCTGGACGGAACCAGCAGTGAGGGTAGTTTCGGCTCGGGAGGGCTGACGGTGAGCGCGGGCTCGGCAGGGCTGACGGTGAGCGCGGGCTCGGCAGGGCTGACGGTGAGCGCGGGCTCGGCAGGGCTGACGGTGACCAGAGAAGATGAGGGTTCAGGGTTTGGAGTGGTGCTGGTGACTTCTTCCACGTAGAATGGGGATTCACAGCACACCAGCACCCACTCCACACAGGCGAGGAAATCATCTGCAGGACCGCTCCCTGGGAGGCGTGCCCGGGACCGCTCGCTGAGGCTGGCGATGTAGAAAACACACAGCGAGCGGTCCGAATAGTGAGTGTGGAACGCCAACTCCAGAAAGTCCCTGGTATGGGACTCCAGGGAGCGGTCTTCCTGGTCCAGACAGAGGAGGCTTACCGCTGGAAGGTCCATAATTCTCAGTTAAATGTTGGTCAGTCGATCTGTCACGCGGTGCGGGCGTGGAGTGCAAGAGTGCAGGCAGACGTAGCGGGAGGACTCCAGATTAACAAAGAAACGTATTTATTTTTAAACATACAGGCAGGAGGATGGGGTTTCACAGAGGTAACATACACCATAAGAACAACATCGACTGACAAAGACAGACTGAATAAGATGCAACTAAATAGACAGAGGAATCAAACTAAATGGAGTGCAAACAGGTGAAAATGATGATGAACAGACGAGGAACAGGTGGCTGATGAGGGAGTGAGATCAGGAGAGGAAACAAAAGGATCCGGGGAAGCGTGGTGCAGATGACGAGACAAACAGGTGAAGACGAAGACTGTGACAATCTCCCTCTCTAACCATAAACAGAGTAAAAAATTTAAAAATCAAAAGTAATAAGGTACCGTCTTTCCATATGGTCTCAGTTAGTTACTTTACAGAAACTCGTCCAGCTCGTCCAGGTCTGGGGAACTTGGGTGAATCTCGGTGGCACATCCAATGTCAACTCCTGATGGTCTCACTGATACATTGATCATTTGTTTGGCAGCTGCACTGGCCAGCGTTGATCTAAGGAAAGGCACAACACAACAAAACGACAGAAAGAAAACACCAACTGATACTGCTAATATTATTCCCACCTGAATGAGCCAGTCTTTCCAGGATGCAAATATTGAGTCAAGCCAATACTCAAAGCTCCCGTCTCTCCCACGCGTTGGTGGCAACTTCCGGTCTTAATTCTTTTATCTTCTTCTTGGCCCTAGTAAATGATCCATTCCTAAGCAGGCTGTGCCTGCTTAGGAATAAAGGTACAACAGTCAGTTTCAAACATTACGCACACACCCCCTGTGTCTGCCAGGAGCCAATTCAGAGCTTGTCTATTCTGCCAGGTCATTTTGCTTGTGGCTTTTAGTTGTTCTTCTAGAGCTTGGAGTGCTTCATCCGTGTAATTAATACATCTCTGCTGATTGTAATATATGTAATTAATCCATTCCATATTCTTTTTTGGCGTTATCTATACAAATATTAATTCAAGTCCTGCTGCTGCCTCGTTTCTAGCTTTAAACCCATATGGTATCCATTTTGGCTGTAACAATCCATCACTAGATGCTTGAAAGGTCCTTCTGGAATAGTCTATTGGGGTTGCTGTTACTTTTCTGACATTATTTTTGCACAAATTTCACATTCATTTAAAAATTCATCTACCCTTGTCTGTAAGTATGGTGACCAAAATCCCTGTCTTTTTATCTTTCTCAACATTTCCCCCCTTGCACTGTGATCAAAACTGTCTGTGCGCATCAGGAATCAGGATGTTTAGTAGTGGTAATGGAGCTATCATAAGTCCTTCCATGGCAATCAAATCTATACACACCAATTATGCGTTATCTAGAACACAAATATTGCATTTGGCTATCATCATTCTTCTATCTTTTTCATTCTTCCACTTTCTTTCTTTTTTCTCTTTTTTTTCTATTTTTACTCACTTCCCCTCTTTGTGCGATGGTCAAAAAAACACGCACATCTTAAATTAAAAAGGTTTGCCAGTGTAATTATTTTAATTCCTTTAATACCTCATTTGTCCAATCTAAAATTGAGGGTCTTCTTGACTTATCTGATATAGACTTACAAGAATACAAGAATTGCTGCCTTCTTGACTTATCTGATATAGACTTAATTTTATATTAAATTATCTATCCTAAATTTCAAGGTACGAATACCACTAATACTAAATTGTTAATACAACTCTGATGACAAAAGCTACTGAATATTGTGGTGTAGCATTCACCATGTGACAGTGTCTACGTCTGTGAACATCTGTTAATTTAATTTCTCCTCATAATCTTTTAAATTACTTTAGATCTCATCATAATCTCAAATTCATGACCCACAATATCAACATCGTACAATCCCCGGTAATATCAAAATTTATGATATCACATGCTTATAATTTGTGTAGTAACTATTTTACTTCTCAACCAAAAAATGACTATTGACCAAGATAGAGTGACCAGCATCATAGCTCTATCATCCACATTTTTGTTGTTCGACACATTATGTCCCCTCTTTTTTTAATAGAGAACTCACAATCACTCAAGCTTATACCAGCTACCTTGAAAGCAAAGCCCAAATATTCTCTGTTTAATGAACAAAATCTTAAATAATCTAATTATGCATTTACTCTTGTTATTATTATTATTATTATTATTATAATCTTTGGTTAATGCAATATTCTCTCACTCTGCTAAGTCCAGTCTCAGTTTTAATTAATTATTCAGTCATCCAAGCACTTGACTTCTTTTCTTTTAATTATATTATCATTATTAAATGCTTACAGCTGGACTGATGTCTATGGAAAGAAAGCAAATAGAGTGTTAGGCTAACAGAACAGAGAACTGCTGCTGGACCAGTGTATAATCAAAATACAATTAATATGGCCAATCAATGAAATTATAAGCGGTCTCTCTAGTGATCATTGAAGACGTATCACCTGTGCCCACTTAGGAAAGGATGAAGTCCTTCTGCTTGGATCAGTTGTACTGGTTGGGCTGTTGTCATGTTTCTCTCCTCATCCAATGCATTTGATCTGTCAGTCCTCATTCAAGGGTCTGGCGTCATGTTCTGACACAGTGGTTGTTGGACTGACTGGATGCTGTAGTCTCTCTGCTTCTCCTCAGTCTGACTTTTGGCCAACCAACGGAGGAGGCACATTTGCAGAATGGCAGGATGTTTTTTCTTGGTTGTTTCTGCATCAACACAGTCTCTATACCAGCTCCTCAGAAATTTCAACTTCATATTTTCAGGGAGGATGAAGGCCCACCAACCAAATCCCTCTTCTTTTCTCTGCAGCCGTGTCCTTATATTTCTTGCTCTCACTTGTTGCACAGTCTAGTTGCTGTTGTTCATGCCGAGGCAAATGCCCCAAAAGCTGGCTGGTGTCATCTGGAAAATGAACACTCAGAGATCCGCATTAATCAAATTCATACTTTATAAATTCTTCAACCATCTCTTTCAATTGTCCCTTAATTTCAGAAGTCTCATCTGGTTGATAACAGCAGTTTCCCCATGCGGTTTTAATAAAGCAAGTTCTTCTTTGCAGAAAAGAGCAAGCATCGTTCTTCTTTGCAGAATGCAGAAAGCCTATCAGTCCGTCTGAGTTGCCTTATTTTCAGTCACATATATAGTATTTTATCACTTGCTATTTCGATCCCTACTCTCTTAAGCATTTTAGCATTAAATTAATTACTCTCATTACTGTTAAATGCTGTTAAAATACTGTTAAATACAATACAGTATACGTCTGTTAAAAGTGTTTTTTAAGCTTGGTCACCCAATCCTGCTCGTTCAACACAATCAATGTATTATTTAAAATAACGCAATTAAAAAAAATTTAATTTCTACAATGGATCAAATTTCAAACTGTCTCCCAGGGATAACAAGATACAAACATCATAGGCCATCAATTCCTTATACTGTAAAACAGGGTCAATCATACTCACATCTAGCATGTCTCTCTCTTTTTCTGTATATACTGTATATGACTAAATGTCAGATAAATCCTTTTTGTCACTTATTCTTTTCGGGAGTGCACAAATTACTTATACAAAGTAGAACACTCCAGTATTTTTGATGGCCACATATGGACGCTTGGGCAGGACCCCTTGGCGTCATTTATTGACGCACTGGGTATACCTTTGTCGTCATTTTTCAACGTGCAGGGTAGTCCGATAGACTTCTATAGATCTCTCAACCGGAGCCTGTAGCGTTGAAATTTGACGTCTTGGGTAAGCTCACTGCAATGGTCTGCTGCGAATGGGTCGAGAGTCGAGACTGCAATAAAAATGAATAGGCTACAATAAATGATCTATGCCAGGGCTAGTATAGTGGTGGTGATCCAACTGTTTCTACATGTTTAAAAACCCTCACAATCTGATTTCAAAGTGCCCTCTCCGCAAAGGTTTAGCGGGTTCATATGCAACCGCATTCATTGGTGAGTTTAACAACGCTCAACTGCAGGTAAAGCGTCATTCAGAGGGGAGTTTAACCAAATCAACGCTAAACTGCATGTAGAACGGCATTCAACGGTGAGTTTAACAACGCTCCACGGCGTGTGCAAGTAAGCAGTTTAAGCGTTTTCTTGTCGAAGGTTAACGTTACTGGCATCCATGATGTACACGTGCTTTAGAGCATGCAGGATAACGTATTTTTATCGGAGTTTTGTTTATGTTAATAAATATATATATAATGTTTATATAAAATTTATAATGTTTATAATTTAAATTTGGATTTTTTTTAAATCATCTAAATTAATAACGCTGACGTCACTGTATGGGGCGATCCCGAGGTCCATTGCGATTTTCCACTCGGTAAGTAGAAGAGTTAATTAATAATGGATACTATTCTTAAATGTACACATCAAAAACTCTTGAATTAGGACAAGAAGTTGTGTTTAGAACCTTTAGATGTGTAAGGTGGCAATTTATTTTGACAGTAAATTATTGAAAGAGACAATATGAAAATATAGCTTGATGCTGCACCAAATGTGCAGGCCAGCAAAGTTAGTTAATTGAATTCAAGTTTTTGTCAAATTTTGTTGTTTATAATCCTATGAAATAATCATGTAAGGCAATACTAGTGGAGATTTTAAGGTTTTCAGTATTACATTAGCACACAACTGTTATTCAACATTATAAATGTTCAGATGAAGAACGGTGTTGCCAGATTGGTTTGTTTTACAGCCTATTTGTTTAAAATCCACGCAAAATTATATAATTAACACTCAAACAAATGTATAATAAATAATACAAATGAATTTTTATGCCCTTTTTATCACACTTAGTGCAACTTAAAACCAACCAATTGGCTGGAAAACTATCCAATCTGGCAAATAGAAGAATACTGTTGTAAAATTAAGGTGTTCAATTCTGATTTGCTTTTTTCTCTCTCATCAGGTCCTTCAATTTTGCCTGCTCTTTATTGTTATCCCACACGAGACATACACACACAGAAACACACATAATAAAGGCACTTTTAAGAGCCACATCTGTCTGTTTCTTTCTCTCTCTCTCTTTCTCTTTCTGTGTTGTTTGTTTTGTGTATATTTGTTGTCAAGGCCCAAATTCAGGCTCTGCCCTTCTTGCCAGACTCCCAATTAGGCAAACAGGAAAACTTGCACTGTTTGTTTTGCAAGCCTGTCCACCAAAAAAAAAAAAAAGAAAAAAAAAGAAAAAGTGGTGTCACTGGATACCCAGTGGGGGGAATCTGTCCTTAAAAGCAGAAATGCTGGGCGTATAATTGATTCTGCCCGTATTGCAGTAAGTAAAAGTGTTAATATTTCATAAGTTAGTGTAACCTGAAGTGAAGCTGAAAGCTTGTGTTTTTCACACATTGCATATCAGACATATATACCAATGTGACCTGGCCTTTACTAACATAGTCTTATTTCATACATGGAATAATCCTTTTTTACCTACAAATTGTGCTAGAGCGTAACTATAAGTTGTGTTCTCTGTGAAGTATTAAAGGAGTAGTTCACTTTTAAAAATGTTTTTGCTGATAATTTACTCATCCCCTATGTCATCCAAGATGTCCATGTCTTTCTTTCTTCAGTCAAAAAGAAGTTAAGGTTTTTGATGAAATCATTCCTGGATTTTTTTCCATATAATGGACTTCAATGGGGTCCAAACGGTTCAAGGTCCAAATGACAGTTTCAGTGCAAACTGTTCAAAGGGCTTTAAACGATTCCAGAAGATGAATAAGGGTATTATCTAGCGAAACAATCGGTCATTTCAAAAATGACTCGAAAAAAGATTCGTTCATTTTGATGAACGAGTTTGAACAGGAGAGTCGCGAACGCTCATCACAGAACAGAGCAAGGCGACCATTTGAGCTTATAAAACTTAAACTTTTTTATTTATTTATTAAATGACCAATAGTTTCGCTAGATAAGACCGTTATTCATCGTCTGGTGTCGTTTAAAGCCCTTTGAACAGTTTGCACTGAAAGTGTCTTTTCGACCTTGAACTGTTTGGTTCCCATTGAAGTCCATTATATGGAGAAAATCCTGGAATGTTTTCATCAAAAACCTTAATTTCTTTTCGACTGAAGAAAGACAGACATGGACATCTTGGATGACATGGGGGTGAGTAAATTATCAGTAAAAGTTTTTAAAAAGTGAACTAGTAAGGCATGATTGCAATGACAGAAACTGCAGAGTACCTCTGGCCTTATCTGAAACTGGCCATTGATTGTACAGTTTAAGAGTAATGTTTCTTGCATTGTACTCCAACTCCATCAAATGTTTTTAAAATAAAATTGCTTTATATAGTACTAAAGTTTCTAATAATTCAGTGGGTTTAACTAATGTTCGTTCACCGAGACGGTACGCAGCACAGCGCCTAAAGCAGCGATCATCGTGTCTGGACCGCTTCCCACGTACAGACAAGGACAGGAAAGGTTCAGTAGACTATTTGCATTAAATGAATGGTTAATGTCATTGTGTAATGAACAGAAGCTGCTCTCTGTAAATAACTGGCATCTGTTTTGGGAAAGACCCAGGATGTACCATGCAGATGGATTCCATCCCAGCCGAATCGGAGCGGCTGTGCTGTCGGACAACATCTCCAAGACGCTACGTACCAGATGACTAGTAAGTCAAAGTCCAAATCACAGCCTTTGCGGTCCAAACTTAATTAATATGCATAGTGTGGAACATTACATAGAAACTGTGTCTATTGCTCGTTTAGTGAAGCCAAATAATAAAACTAGTGCAGGATCTAGCAAAAATCTTATTGTAATCAAACCGGAAAATCTAAATATCAGTGAACAAAAACAATTTCTAAAGCTAGGTCTTCTAAACATTAGATCGCTCACACCTAAGGCGGTTATTGTAAATGAAATGGTCACAGATAATAACTTCGATGTTCTGTGCCTTACTGAAACCTGGCTTAAACCAAATGAGTATTTCGGTCTAAACGAATCTACTCCGCCAGGATACTGTTATAAACATGAGCCTCACCTGATCGGTCGTGGTGGCGGTGTTGCAACAATCTATAAAGATATTTTTAATATTACTCAGAAAACAGGTCACAGGTTTAATTCATTTGAAGTATTTGTGCTAAATGTTACGCTCTTAGATGTAAGAAGGAAATCCATATTATCTCTAGCCTTGGCTACTGTATATAGACCTCCAGGGCCATATGCTGAATTCCTAAAAGAGTTTGCAGACTTTCTCTCAGATCTATTGGTGAACGTCGATAAAGCAATAATTGCTGGAGATTTTAACATACACGTAGATAATACAAATGATGCTTTAGGGGCTGCGTTTACAGACTTATTAAACTTCTTTGGGGTCAAACAAAACGTCAATGGTCCCACTCACCGTCTAAATCATACACTAGATTTAATTATATCATATGGAACCGATCCAACTGATATTGATATTATACCGCAAAGCAATGATTTCACTGATCATTACATGGTGACTTGCATAATACGTACTGCTGAAATATGTCATGTTGCGCCACGTTATAGACCAGGCAGAACAATCCTTCCAACCACTATAGATGTATTCTCAAATAGCTTACCTGATCTGTCTAAGCTGCTAAGTGAACCCAAACAAACAGATGAATTAGAGGAAATGACTAGCAGTTTAAGCACCATTTTTACTAGTACATTAGATATTGTTGCACCAATTAGATTAAAAAAGGTTAGAGAGAAAACTAAAGCACCATGGTACAACAGTGCTACGCATGCTATCAAGAGAGAAACTCGCAACTTAGAGCGTAAATGGAAACAAACTAATTTAGAGGTCTTTAGAATCGCGTGGAAAGACAGTATGTCACGTTATAAAAAGACACTAAAAACAGCCAGGGCTGAGCATCTCCGCAAACTAATCGAAAATAACCAAAATAATCCAAGGTTTTTATTTAACACCGTGGCTAGACTAACAAATAAACAGACATCACCAGAGCAAAATATACCGTTACAGTTTAGTAGTAATGATTTTATGAATTACTTCAATGAGAAAATAGAAAGCATCCGAAACACAATTATAAATGTACAATCCTCTATGGTGTCTTATGATTCAGCTTCAATTATGGCCCCTCTAGAACAACTAAACCGCTTTACAACGATAGGACAGGAGGAGCTAAATAAACTTATCATTGCTTCTAAACCAACAACTTATTTATTAGATCCAATACCCACTAAACTACTGAAATAACTATTACCTGTAGTGGAAGAGCCTCTCCTCAATATTATTAACTCGTCTTTATCTTTAGGTCATGTTCCAAAAATATTCAAGCTGGCAGTAATAAAACCTCTCATTAAGAAACCGCAATTATATACAAATAACTTGGCAAATTACAGACCCATTTCAAATCTTCCATTTATGTCCAAAATACTAGAAAAAGTTGTGTCCGCTCAATTGTGCTCTTTTTTGCAAGAAAATGATATCTATTAAAAAATTCCAGTCAGGATTCAGACCGCATCACAGTACAGAAACTGCGCTAGTTAAAATTACAAATGATTTACTTTTAGCTTCTGACCAAGGCTGTATCTCAATACTAGTCCTACTTGATCTTAGCGCTGCGTTCGACACTATAGATCATAAAATACTCTTGGATCGACTACAAAACTACACTGGTGTTCAGGGACAGGCATTAAGCTGGTTTAGATCGTACTTATCGGACCGTTATCATTTTGTCTGTTTAAATGGGAAAAAATCTAAGATAACGTCAGTAGACTATGGAGTACCGCAAGGATCGGTTTTAGGCCCTCTGCCATTCTCAATAAATATGCTGCCACTTGGTAATATTATAAGAAAACATGGAATTAATTTCCACTGTTACGCGGACGACACTCAATTATATATTTCATCACGACCAGATGAAAACACTAACTCATCTAAAATGACAGAGTGTCTCAAAGATATAAAATGCTGGATGACGCGTAATTTCCTGCTATTAAATTCATATAAAACGGAGGTATTACTTATTGGTCCAAAAAACTACTCTCAAAACCTCTCGCAATACAACTTTAATATAGACGGATGTCCCGTTACTTTATCCACTACAGTAAAGGACCTGGGTGTTATTACTAGACCGCAACTTGTCTTTCGAAAATCATATTTCATATGTTACAAGAACAGCCTTTTTCCACCTTAGAAACATTGCTAAGCTACGTAACATGCTATCTATCTCTGATGCAGAAAAATTAGTTCACGCATTCATGACCTCGAGACTAGATTACTGTAATGCTTTATGAGCCGGTTGTCCTGCATCCTCAATAAACAAGCTACAGTTAGTACAAAATGCAGCTACTAGAGTTCTTACTAGGTCAAGAAAATATGATCATATAACACAGATTTTATCATCTAAACACTGGTTACCTATTAAGTTCTGTATCAATTACAAAATACTGCTACTAACCTATAAAGCCCTAAATGGTCTATGTACTTAACGGACCTTCTTTCGCCCTACAATCCACCGCGTTCCTTAAGATCACTAATTCAACGCTTCTGGCCATTCCTAGGATATCAAAGTCCACTAAAGGAGGGAGGGCGTTCTCGCATTTAGCTCCAAAACTCTGGAATAGCCTTCCCGATACGGTCCGAGGCTCTGACTCGCTGACACAGTTTAAAACTAGATTAAAGACGCATCTCTTTAGTCAAGCATTCACATAATGCTTACTTTTTAGTCCTCTGTTATGCCATACGGAACCGTTTGCCACTGAAACGCATTTCCGCGACAGTGGGGCTCGACAGCCTTAGTCAAACGGGTCGGCGCGTATGGTTGGGTTACGGAGAGTTTGAGAGATAGTTTTCCAACACCGACTCCCGTATAATGGAAATCATTATGAACATCAGCTATGCTAATTATTTCCCATCTGCCTTTCTGCTGTTATCTCGGGACACTAGTCCCGAGAAAAATGGCGTTCGTCAGGTCCAGTTTTGTCTCCAGCCTCTCACAGGGATTCAGATGCCCCAACGCCTGCGATGAGAGGACCAACGCCTGTGAGGAGACAACTCAACACCTGCGATAGGTTATGGCGCCGTTTTAGGCATAAACAATATTTATATTTCATATTTATATATAAACAATATGAATGTAAGCCAGAGGAGAACTGGCCCCCGACTTGAGCCTGGGTTCTTCCAAGGTTTTTTCTCCATCCAATCTGATGGAGTTGTGGTTCCTTGCCACTGTCGCCTTGCTTTTGGCTTGCTTTGGGCTTGCTCAGTTGGGGTTATTTAGTGTTTAGCAATATTATTGATCTGTGTTGTACTACTTTCATGTTATCACTGTGAAGCTGCTTTGATACAATCTGTATTGTGAAAAGCGCTATATAAATAAATGTGATTTGACTAATGTGTGATAACTGCTTTTGTTCATTTCAAGTGAGTAAACTTGAAGCTGTGGGGTACAAGCCAATTTTATTTATTGGCAAGCCAGACAAAAGGGCTTCAAATAAATGGGTTGCAGATATAATTACCCATCTGCACCCCACTCCTGTCACTAAAACTCTTTTGGATAAAATGCGGAGGGCCTATGAATTTATCTTGACAAAATGTAAGTAATGTTTTGGTTTAGCAATTATGAATATTTTAAGATACATGTATATTTCTTTGTTAATATGTACAGGTTTTAAATTAAAGTAAACTTCTATTATAGCAACCTCCTTAGCACAGCAACCGGAGAGTCAAGCAGCAGAGGGTCAAGTGGCGGCAGAGGGTCAAGCGGCGGCAGAGGGTCGAGCGGCGGCAGAGGGTCGAGCAGCGGCAGAGGGTCGAGCGGCAGTGGAGGACCAAGTGGCGGTGGAGGATAAAGTGGCGGCGGAGGATCAAGCGGCGGCGGAGGGTCAAATGGTGGCGGAGGATCAAGCGGTGGCGGAGGATCAAGCGGCGGCGGAGGGTCAAATGGTGGCGGAGGATCAAGCGGCAGCGGAGGGTCAAATTGTGGTGGAGGATCAAGCGGCGGCGGAGGATCAAGCGGCAGCAGAGGGTCAAATAGCTGTGGAGGATCAAGCGGCGGTGGAGGGTCAAGCGGCGGCCGAGAGTCAAATGGTGACGGAGGATCAAGCGGTGGCGGAGGATCAAGCGGCGGCGAAGGATCAAATGGTGACGGAGGGTCAAGCAGCGGCGGAGGGTCAAATGGTGGTGGAGGAGACTGTATTTGTTCTTAACCTTGTTCCTTTGTCTTCCCCACTCTCTCCAACCTCTCTCTCTCCTACTTCCTCTTCTACTTCTACATTCCTTCACTTTCTTCCCCACTTTCACTGCCATGCTCTAAATCTTTGCGACAAATTAAACGTAAAAACACCTCTACCTCTTCACACTATTCTCCCTCTGTCTCTCCTCCATCTCTGTCTGCCTCTTCCATCTCCACGTCTTTGAGTCAGGAAGGGCCACGTGTGAAGAACAGAAGAAAAGGTAACTTTTTGCATGGTACATCTTACTCCACACTAAATAATTTTGCTCTAGTTAGAGTTGACTTCATGTGAATTGGATTAATACCCAGTTTGCAGTATTTAGGTATTTAGCTGTGGCCTGACTTTAGGATGGTGACACAAAATAAAACGTTGCGCTTTTCTATGCGTGTAAAGTGGATAACTATATTGTATCGCGGAATACCACAGCAAGTGCTTGGGAGCACTTTGACTCGGCACAGTAATATCATCACTCGTGAAAAGTCCTCTCCCTCGACAGAGTGAAGATATTACTGCGACTATAACTTGCACTTGCTGTGGTATTCCCCCATACAATATAGTTATCTAGTTTACACGCTTAGAAAAGCACAGTGTTTTATTTTGTGTCACCATCCTAGGTCGAGTTACACTGCTCATGTAACTGTATTTAAATAGGGAAAACATGGAGGTGTTTGGTCGCTTCTCTGCTTGGCCCATATTGAATGAATTGGGCTAGTTACGTGCTATCAAAGTGTCTCGCGCGCCAGAGCGATTGAGAGCACGCACTGAGACGACAGAGGTGTGTATCAACTCATCTTAGTTAAGGAAATAACATAGTTTAATCTGAAAAAAAAAAACGTTGGAGTATCCCTTTAAGGTCCCTTGCACACTGATTCTGAAATTTTGGTATGCGTTTTTACGTATTCGTCATTCGGTGGCTCTGAATTGTCAAAACACCATTCAAAATTCTTGCTAATGATCCAAAAACTATTTTTTTTTATAACAGATGAAAGTTTCATAGGCAGTGTGTAAACTAGATTGACTAAACATTTATTTGTTCTATTTATTTTTGTAATGTGCGAAAATTTCGAACGTGAATTACGGAGTTGGTGTACAAGAACCTTTAAGAGGACTTTTGGGAAACCAGTCCTGTATTTTTGTTTGATTAGCAAAAACAGGGATGAATTTACTTACCTAAATGGAAAGGACTGCATATTACCTCGCATGTGAAAATTATAAATTTGGACAGATTCCGCTACAAATCATGGCATCATGGCTTAATAAACTTTCCTTGTCTTTTCATCATTTCAGGTTGCCAAAAATGTAGTAGGCAGAAGGTTTTCCAGTTTGATCGAATAACTGGGGAACGGATAAATGAGGTAAAATGTGTTCTGTTAGGCTGCTTAGTTTTCTAAATGAATGATTCGGACCTTTCAAAGATAATACAACATGTTATGTCCTATTCCGTGATTGCTTAAACAGTTAAAATTATTATTATTCATGTTTGTGTGTAGGGGAAAGCTGAATTGAAAGTCCACTGGTTGCCATGCACTGTGTGGTAAGTCATGTTTTATTAATTATTTAATTCCATGTTGCAATGCAAATTAGTCTATTCCATGATTAATATGATGTAGGCAAAGTTCTGGTGTCTTGCAAGCAGCGTGGAAGTTCATGTCAGTGTTTTCTGTGACAAGAGAAAACTCCCTGGTCTGTAGTTGTTCCCGTCAGCAAATCATCCTCCGAGGTAGCCTTTTGAAAAACTGGAGTGAGGTCGATTATCAGTACTCAGAAGCAAATAGCAATAAGGTGGAGGCATTTAGAAGTGCTAGATCCCTCAGGTAGGTCCTAGGGAGGTAGTAACCTTTAGGACAAGCATTCCAATGATGAATAAAATTATGGAATAGTCTTCCGAGCATTCCAAATTCAGACACACTCTCAGTACAGACTTAAGACAAATATCTGAATTTGAAATGCTCGTAAGACTATTCCATCATTTTTAAGACCAAGGGGAGAATGATCTACCTCCTTGTTTTTATTTAGAATATTCTATTTTTTTATATCCTGGAATTGTGTGATTAACACAATGGATTGTAGGTAACAAGGAGCTGAAACATTCAGTACTTTCTAAAGTAATTAATATAGTTCTAAAATTAGCTGACAGACAGCCAATGTATGGACAATAAAATGGTCCTGATGTGATCATGTTGTCACGGATCCATCTGCGTCAGCACCAGATACCTTCACTCCGCCTACTCGTTCGGGTTCCCCTGACTACTAATCATCACCACCTGTCGTCACCACCTGCCTTCACTTATCCGGACTATCATCCACTCTATATATACTCACCTCATTCAGTCACTCACTGTCTGGTCTCGTCTTTACCACGATTAGACTCCCTATCGCTATCTCACGTTCCTGACTCTACTTACCCGCATCGAATCTCCAGCCCGTCAGCCTCCCGTCTGTTCCTGTCCTTGGTCCCCGTCTGCTGCCAGTCCTCTCCAGTCTCCAGCTCCGCTGTTCCGGTCAGCACTCCAACCTCCTGCTCCTGTTCAGATAAGGAAACCATCATCAGACTGTTTATAGCCCTCTCCAACTTCTACTACCACGCTACTTACCATTCAGTGACTGTTATTCAATAAACTCTGTTCATACTCACCCGTCTGTGCCATTCTGTTCTGTGACAGAAGACCAGACCAACCTAACAACTTACGCCCACAACCACCACGGCCACGAGTTCCCCACCTACAGCACCCCTTCCCCGGACTAGTGCATCTGTGCTCGCTACTTCCACCGTAGCCTTTTCCTCTGCCTCTGCCTCTGTATGTCCCATGGCCCAACCAGCGCCCTTCTCTGGCGAGGAGGAGGAGTGCAGCGGCTTCCTTCTGCAGTGCGAGCTCTACATGCAAATGATTCCATCCTCGTTCCCCACTGAACAATCGAAGGTAGCTTTTTTCATTTCCCTTCTCCGTGGTCGGGCTCTTCAATGGGCTCATGCCCTATGGGAAGATCGTGGGCCCGTCACCAGAACCTTCGCCACATTCTCCAGTCATTTCCAGGAAGTGTTCTCACAATCTGTGCACTCGATCTCCGTGCAAGATCAGCTGTTTCGACTGAAGCAAGGGAGATCCTCAGTTGCTGCATATGCTCTGCAGTTCCGGACCCTCGCCGCTACGCTGGGATGGAATGAGTCTGCCCTCATCACTGCATATCGCCACGGTCTGAATCCCGACATTCGCCTTCAGTTAGCCATCTACGATGACACAGTGGGTATCGAGAGCATCATACAGCGATCCATCCGCATCGATCAACGCCGCACTGCTTGCCAGCTAGATAGCCCTGCACCTCCGCCTCCTCGCCCATCTGCCGCTTACAGTCCTCCAGCACCAGAGCCGATGGAGATCGGGTCTGCACGCCTACCGATCTCCGAGCGCAACCGCCGCATAACCAACGGGCTATGTTTGTATTGCGGGGCTGCTGGTCATATGTTATCCACCTGTCCCATTTGTCCACCTCGACCCGCAGTGAGTACTGTTCAGTTACCCCTATCCATATCGAATATGAAGTATACATCTGCTACTATCACTTATATGAACCGTTCCCTTCCAGTTCAAGCGCTAATTGACTCAGGATCCGCCGGTAACTTCATCTCACTCACCACTCTCCATCGGCTCCAAACTAAGCAACGTACCATTCCTCACACCCTTCACGTTCAGTCCATCGTCGGAAAACCTCTTGGCCGTGGCCGGATTGGACACCGCAGCCCGGACCTAGGGCTAGAGATCGGCTGGCTTCACAAGGAGGCTATTTCCTTTCTAGTGCTGGAGGGCTCGACGGCCGAGATCATCCTGGGACGCCCTTGGTTAGAACTCCACTCACCGCATATCCAATGGTCCACCGGTGAGGTCTTACAGTGGGGTGAAGAATGCCACCATCATTGTCTGCCTACCATTTCCAAGCCCACTATCCGCCCATCCGCTCCGGTTCAGAAAATCTCTCTGTCCGCCACCTCCGTGGAGGGTTCCACTACCGTGTTTCTCCCGGAAATTCCTCCTCCTTACCGGGCGTTCCAGGAGGTCTTTGATAAACAGCTGGCAACCACCTTACCACCTCATCGGCCATGGGACTGTGCGATCGACCTGCTGCCTGGGGCGGTCCTACCGCGAGGTAAGATCTATCCTCTGTCCATCCCGGAGCAGAAGGCCATGGAGGAGTACATCCAGGAAGCCCTAAGCCAAGGATTTATTCGACCATCCACGTCCCCTGCCGCATCAAGTTTCTTCTTCGTGGGCAAGAAGGACGGAGGCTTGCGCCCCTGCATCGATTATCGTATTCTCAATCAATCCACCATCAAGTACCACTATCCTCTTCCTCTGGTCCCCGCCGCTCTAGAACAACTCCGTGGGGCTACCGTCTACTCCAAGCTCGATCTCCGGAGTGCTTACAATCTCATCCGCATCCGTGAAGGAGACGAATGGAAGACAGCTTTCATTACCCCTGCGGGGCACTACGAGTACCTCGTCATGCCCTTCGGATTGTCCAACGCACCCGCCGTGTTCCAGGGGTTTATGAACGAGATATTCAGAGACTTACTACACCAATTTGTCATAATCTATATCGATGATATCCTCATATACTCTCCAGATCTGTCCACTCACATCCGCCATGTCCAAACCGTACTCCAACGCCTCAGAGATCATCAACTCTTTCTGAAACTAGAGAAGTGCGAATTCCATCTAGACACCGTTCAGTTCCTGGGCTACCTCATCACTCCCCGCGGTATAACCATGGACCAGAGGAAGGTGGATGCCGTCAACAACTGGCCACAACCCACCTCTCGGAAGGACCTCCAACGGTTTCTTGGGTTTGCTAACTTCTATCGCCGCTTCATCAAAAACTTCAGTCAGACCTGCTTCCCTCTCACAAACCTCCTCAAGGGCGGGGCCAAGTCTCTGTCCTGGAACACCGACTCCACACGGGCGTTTGACAGCTTGAAACGGGCCTTCAGTTCCGCTCCTACCCTCTCCCTTCCCAATCCAGCTCTACCCTTCATCGTGGAAGTGGATGCCTCCACCTCCGGGGTAGGAGCGGTTCTTTCCCAGTGGCAGGGGACTCCATTGCAACTCCATCCATGTGCCTTCTACTCCAAAAAACTGTCCCCGGCGGAGCAGAATTATGATATCGGCAACCGAGAGCTGCTCGCAATCAAACTGGCCTTAGAAGAATGGAGACACTGGCTGGAGGGGGCTCAACACCCTTTTACCGTTATCACTGATCACCGGAACCTCGAATACCTCCGTGAGGCTAGAAGACTCAACCCCCGTCAAGCTCGCTGGGCCCTCTTCTTCACCCGCTTCAACTTCTCCGTCACCTACCGTCCTGGACACAAGAATGTAAAAGCAGACGCTCTATCACGACAGTTCCAGCCCAGTTCTCCTCCTCTCAGTCCCGAGACCATCCTCCCTCCAGCCATCGTCGTAAGCCCCATTCAGTGGAGTATGGACGATCACATTACCGAAGCCACCCAATCCGAACCTGCTCCGCCGGGAGGTCCAGAGGGACGGGTTTACGTCCCGACTCGCCTACGCCTGTCCCTCATGGACTCAGTACATACCTCCCCGGGCTCTGGACACCCAGGCAGCCAATTAACTCTCTCGCTCGTCCAACAACGTTACTGGTGGCCGGGTATGGCCCAGGATGTCTCCCGATACGTCAGGGGATGCTCAGTCTGTGCCATGGCCAAGGTGCCCCGTCATCTTCCCGAAGGCAAACTCATTCCCCTACCAATTCCCACTCGACCCTGGTCCCATCTGGGTGTCGACTTTGTCACCGACCTTCCCCGTTCCAACAATCACACCTGCATTCTTGTGGTAGTCGACCGATTCTCCAAGGCATGTAAACTAATTCCTCTCCCCGGGCTCCCTACTGCCTTTGAGACCGCTGAAGCCCTATTCCACTACGTCTTCAGGAACTTTGGAATCCCCGAGGACGTCGTATCTGACAGAGGTCCACAATTTATCTCCCGTGTGTGGAAGGCCTTCCAATCTCCTGGGCGTTTCCGTCAGCCTTACGTCGGGGTACCACCCCCAGTCCAACGGCCAGACTGAGCGGAAGATCCAGGAAATTGGGAGATATTTACGGTCATACTGCCACGACCACCAGGACTGCTGGAGTCGCTACCTGCCGTGGGCCGAGTATGCACAAAACTCTCTCCGTCAATCCACCACAGGGCTCACCCCCTTCCAGTGCATACTCGGTTACCAACCTCCTCTGTTTCCCTGGTCCGGTGAACCATCAGATGTTCCAGCAGTCCATCACTGGTTCCAGACGAGCGAGAGGGTCTGGGACTCAGCCCATACTCACCTCCAGCGGGCTGTCCGGAGACACAAGAGCCAGGCGGACGTTCGACGTGCCTCAACTCCCCAATACCATCCGGGTCAACTGGTCTGGCTCTCCACCCGGGACATCCGTCTCCGACAGCCCTGTCGTAAGCTGAGTCCCAGATACATCGGTCCGTTCGCCATACAGAGGCAGATCAACCCCGTCACCTATCGACTCACTCTTCCCGCTCACTACCGCATCGCACCTACCTTCCATGTCTCCCTCCTCAAGCCCTATACTAATCCTCTCACTCCTTCCTCCCCAGGGTCTGGTGCTGCGGACGTGCCCCCTCCTCCTGTGGATCCGGAGGACGATAACATCTACCGAGTGCAAGAAATCCTCGACTCCCGGCGACGGGGCGGCCTTCTGGAATACCTCGTCGACTGGGAAGGATTTGGGGTGGAAGAGAGATGTTGGGTTCAGCGGGAGGACATTCTTGATCCCACCCTACTCCAGGACTTCCATTCGGCCCATCCAGGTCGTCCTGCACCCAGGGGCCGTGGCCGTCCCCGTCGTCGGTCCCGCCCGCCAGCTGGAGCTGGCCGTGGGGGGGGGGGTACTGTCACGGATCCATCTGCGTCAGCACCAGATACCTTCACTCCGCCTACTCGTTCCGGTTCCCCTGTCTACTAATCATCACCACCTGTCGTCACCACCTGCCTTCACTTATCCGGACTATCATCCACTCTATATATACTCACCTCATTCAGTCACTCACTGTCTGGTCTCGTCTTTACCACGATTACAGACTCCCTATCGCTATCTCACGTTCCTGACTCTACTTACCCGTATCGAATCTCCAGCCCGTCAGCCTCCCGTCTGTTCCTGTCCTTGGTCCCCGTCTGCTGCCAGTCCTCTCCAGTCTCCAGCTCCGCTGTTCCGGTCAGCTCTCCAACCTCCCGCTCCTGTTCAGATAAGGAAACCATCATCAGACTGTTTATAGCCCTCTCCAACTTCTACTACCACGCTACTTACCATTCAGTGACTGTTATTCAATAAACTCTGTTCATACTCACCCGTCTGTGCCATTCTGTTCTGTGACACATGTAAGTGCTATATACATGTAAAAATTATTATTATAATTATCATGGTTTCTGTTTCTAGTAAGTACTCTAGTGGCTAGCTCTAGCTCTGAACTAGCTTATTTATTGAGCCTGCAGGACATCCACTCGGTAATGCATTACAAAAGTATTATCATGCATACATAAATTAATCTTTCAGCATCTGAAACACTTTTACATTTTGATGAACTATCTAAATTGAACCCAACAGTGATTTAGATTTGTTTTCTCTGTGTTCTAATGAATTTTTTTGCACTTATGATATTTTACAGTGGCAAAACTTGGGATGATACGTGGGAGCCTGCCAGTGAATTCGCACATTTTATGCCTAATTCCCCACATCCCAACCAGTGGTATTACATGGTATGGTATTAATGTGGTATTACATGATGTGTCGTGAGCCTAGTCAGCTGTACTTAAGCAGATTTTTTCTTCTTTTTGTATTTTTTTTCTTGCTTTTGTTCATTAAAGTTTTTTGCACAATACCCAGTCTCTTTTGTGTTTACTTGCTTAATGGTGTTTAAAAAACAACCTTTTTCATGAACTGCACAGATCATAAGGGAGAAAATTAGTGCAGTTGGGAGTTTGACATAATGGAATTCCCAAAGGAATTATTATTATTATTATTATTTTTTTTTTAGTATAGGTAAGTCTACTTGAACTATTTGTTTGGTAAACAACAGAATACTCCTTAATATATTAAAATGTCACTTAAATGTAGTGGTGTTTGAAATATTCAATTACAATATTAGATATTAATTCCTTTAACATTTATAATCATAATTGTTATTATTGTAATTACCTATTTATATTTGCCTTGCATTTATTCACAGCAAAATAATGTAAAACTAAACGTGTGTGTGTGTGTGTGTGTGTGTGTGTGTGTGTGTGTGTATATACATATATATATATATATATATATATATATATATATTGGGGGCAATGTGTTAGGGGAAGGGGTTAAAGAAAAGTCTTCATATATTTTGGCACATCACATGAAAAACTAAGGTGAACTACAAGGTAGTGGGCATTCAAGGTGAACATGATGGCTTCAATTTACTTATTAGATTATATATAGTTTCCATTGAAGGGGTTTTTGTTAGTCCCTTTTGAATTTGATTAAGAGATTTATTTACATCTATTCAAAACAAATACTGCAATGCTATAATAACTATCAAGAGTTTGTATTTTTGTAAGATCGCCCATATATTATTATTACGTTATACAATAATACATTATACATAAATAATCATGGAAATTAAGTCGTATTTCTTTCAATGAAAAATAACAACAAAATAAATAAATATCCTGGATTTGTGTACATCAAAAGTCGGAAGAACCACCAAATGGCCAAGTGTCACGTAGTTTTGACGTTTTCATGACGTTTATGTCAGAATAAAAAACGCTCCATATCGCAAACTATGTTTTGCTGTCGTTATGACGTCAATAATACTACCAGTTAACAATGAGGTATTGCTATATTAAAAGATATTACACGTTTACCGAGATCCTAACCCTAACCCTGTAGTGTAACTACACACTTCAATGAACTACAATTTACAGCGCCTGTCCCAGTGACACAACGATAGAGGCTCATGGGTAATATAGTTTTAAAACGTTTTGTTATGGAATTAAATAATGAACAAAAGTACATCTAAATATGTTAATTAAGCTAATCTCTTCGACATATTTGAGATTCAGACTAAAATGTGGTATTTCACTGTGAGCACTTTTTAAAATGCTTTTGTAACACCTTTCCATGTATGCCAGTCAACATTATGTATTAAACATAACAAAAATAATTGTCCTACCAATTTTCACTTCTATACGCTTATCAGACTTTGCATTTGCAGACTTTGCAGAATGTTTTTTTTTTTTTTTTTTTTTTTTTTTGCTCTTCCAGGGGTGCTACGGGACCCCTGAGGGAGGAAGGGTGGATATAGCTACTCTTATAGCTACACATCATGGACAACAAACTGTATTGAGTCACATTTATATCTGCACATTATTTTTTTCCCCCACCTTTTCTATATTTATATCATGCTTGTGTTTGGTTTTGATCTGCACTCGTAACACAAAAATACAGTAATATTTTACAAATGTTTTAAAATAGACTTTTCAGAATTGCTAAAACACTAACCCCGTTTACAGACAACAACTCAAAATTGTTCACTTATTTCTTATAGTTCACCAATTGCACATAATACAAGTCAGTTCAGAGTTCCAAAATTGATTTAAAATGTTGATACAAACTATATGGTAACAATATAAGAGGGAGAGTATGTGAAATAGGTGGTGAACAAAGAGGAAGAGGAGGAGGATGAGAAAGAGCAGAGCAAGGTGTGGAGAATGTTTTAAAGGCTGGATCTGCTTTAGCGATTTTCCTTTTGCCTGAGATGACATTGTCTGTGATGTGGCCAAGGTCTTCCGGCGGGACCAACATGAAGACATGATGCTGAAGCAGAATCACTCTCTCACTGACCATGATTTTGCAATAATTCTTCTGAATGTACATTTCAGTTTTTACCAACTGTTTACACACGTTTTCAAAACTAAGTCTCCTTTTTTCAAAACTATACACACAGTTCTCAAAACTGCACACACAAACTGCAAAATGCCTCACATCTCCTTCAAAATGGACCACTACATTCAAAATGCCATAAACACATGTCAGAATGAAGCATTTGCATCAAATAGCAAACACGTCTTTCATAATAATAAACTTTTGGATATACCATGTAAACACTGCTGTTCTAAATCTAAAGCTCTTTGGTCTTTCATAGGCTTATATCTACATTTCAATATAATGTTCTACAGTGAGAGTAATCTGCTGAGAGGGGTAACAAGTACGCGTAAACACCAATGCAATGTAGAAACAGAAATTATATATTAGGCCAAACATTACTATTGTATACATAGCATACAACAAAACTATAAACATGTACATAAGCAATGTTTGCACATGTGAGGAGTGTGTGTAATGTTTGCACATGTGAGGAGTGTGTGTGTGACCTGGTGAATAAGTGTAGCATTTTGATTGGTCTTTGTGTTTTAGCTATCTTGTGTAGCTATCTTATTTTTAAGAGAATTGTGTGTAGTGTTTTGAAAAAAAAAGTGTTTTATGCAATTGAAAACTGAGTCAAAAGCTGAGAAATAACGTATGGTTTGAAGATTTGGCATATAGTTTTGCACTTTGAGTGAGAGGTTTCAAAAATCATGTGACATGAAAAGATTTTGTGTGTAGGCAGTTGGTAAAAACTGTAACATGCTTTTGATTTAGGCTTTTTTCACTGTAACCTTTTTGTCTTTTGCAGTTGTTTTACTGTATTTTCACAGTATGCATAACAGTGCTGAAGATATTCAATCCTTTATAATATTCGGTAACAATATGCATTTTACATTCCCATTACCCATGTACATACTATATACTAATTATAGTAAATACAATCACTGGGTAATAACTATGTTCTAACCCTGAACCTACCACTAGCCCATGTACTTACCTTATATTAGCCAGTACTTTCTAGGTAAGTACACTGTAAGTACAGTACTGTAAAAGAAAGCGTTAACCTATATTCAGTACTATTCTATACTTGCAGTGCTTACAGTACACAATTTATTCACCTTGTCATTATTATACTTTTTAACGTAATTGCAAAAACAAAATTACTTAGTTGCGATACATTTCTTTTTGGTAACTGCGTGTTTTGGATTCTGTTCTTAATTTTTTTTTTATGTATTGTCTAACAAATTATCTGTAGTGATCATAATAATGATTATTCCTCATCATTATGGTTTTCCTCCTCATAATCTGCTTCTTCCATGTCACTAAACAGGTTTCAATTGGCTTTATGCACAGCTGCACTACTTCCTGAATTTCAGCCAGCTCCTTGTTTCCTGTCTGCCATTATTGGCCAAATTGATTAATTCAGGTGTGCTTGACCTCAGTAGTCACGGCAACAATAATCAGACACACCTGAATTAATCAATTTGGCCAATAATGGCAGACAGGAAATAAGGAGCTGGCTGAAGTTCAGGAAGTAGTGCAGCTGTGCATAAAGCCCATTGTTATACAGCACCCTACAGTTCAACTAATGAAAGTTACTATACCTCACAGTACAGTACTTTATGCAATTACATTCCACCACTGACTGGTTTAAGAGGCATGCATGTACACATTTCTATGTATGTGAAAGAAGAGGTTACACTTATTTATTTTATTTATATGGTGATAAATAGCAGATTTTATTACATGCTTTATATTCATAGTTAAGGCTATTGTCCAAGTATGAAAGGTGTTACAGTCTTGTAGATTACAGTCCATCATCAGAAATGTCATCGTCACTGTCGTACTCATCAGATGATGCATTGTCCAAAAAGCTGAGGTTCCCTTTCGTAGTCACTTCGAGTTACGTCAGAAGTGACGGAGATTGGGGGTTTCGCATTGGGAAGCCAATCCTCTTCGAGTATTTAATCACGAGCCAATGGCATGCAATGCCTTGGGGCAGCGGAAATTTGCATAGCGTACTCCGCCCTACTCCGTGAGTATAAAAGGAGGAAGTGAACGCAACCGCAGTATGTTTTTGCTTCGGAGCCAAGAGATTTCTTCACTCCTCAAGCCATTCTCACTGATTCAAGACTCTTCGAGACGAGCGTCCTCTTCAGTGTTGGTGTGACGGCGGTACCCAGCGAGACTCTGCATTGCCTGCGATCTGAGCAGTGGTCTGCCAGACTTTGCGCTTCTCCCTGGTCGCCTCAGCGCTGAAAGAGTGAATTTCCTCCTCTCTAAGTGAAAGAGCTGCATGCGGCACGTCTTTTTAAAGACGACCCGCCCGTGTTCTTCTGGGTGCGATCGTTTCATGTCATTTTCTGATGGTTGCGATCGCTGCTCTGTGTGCCTGGGCTTTCAGCATGCAGTAGCAGCGTTCGTGGATGACCCATGTTCCTTCTGAATGGGAACATGAGCATCTCTACACTGTGATCTAGACTCAATGATCTGATAAAGTGAGAGTCCCCGTGTCCGTTACTCGTTCTGCTTCTTAAAAAAGAAGCTCTTCGACTCGCGGATAGGGTGATATGACGGTGAATGTGTGGCACAACCCCCGACGCTAGTTCCTCGGGCCACACCCACCGCTCCAGTGTTAGAGCCAGTGAGTGCTGTATCGCTTCAGACGTCTGCCTCTTTGCAGGTACCGTCTGTTTCGTTCAGCGCTCCAGAGGATGATGCGATGACGATCGCAGCATCACAAGGCGGCTTGACTCCTCGGAAAGTGAGGATGCGGCTGCGTTGCCTCCCTCGGGAGCATCAACGTCGCCGTGTCTGATCCCGCGATGACGGCCATGCTATCTCGGGCCTCCGTGAGCATCGGGTGGGGGTGGAACTCCGCCCTGTCCCGATCTCTCGCGGCTGGATAATTGTTTTTTGGGTAACGCTGCCGCCTTACGGCCACGGCCAACCCAATTTCCTTTTTTCCTGAGTTGCATGCGGAACTGACACGCACTTGGGTAAAAAAAAAAAAAAAAAAGCCCCGACAGCGTGCTTGTTTCCCCGCCTTTCCTCCCCTCGGCGACGCGGTTGCCTGTGGGTACGCTGGGACTCCCCCGGTGGAGCGCTCTGTTGCGATGCAGCTGCGTCCGCAGGGCGCGTCCTCCCGCGGTGCTCCCAGATGCCCATCCAAAGCCTATGGGTTCTCGTCGTCTATGGCGGCGCGATCCTGTAGAGCGGCGGGACAGGCAGCCTCAGCCCTGCATATGATGAGCCCCTGCTAGCTGCTCAGGAATGTGCACGAGGAGGGGACGGACCAAGTGAGCTGCGAGCCTGCCGTCTACCTTGCTCTCAAACGGGCGACGGAAGCGGCCGCTCGCTCCCTTGGTCAGGTGATGCCCACCGCTGTGGTCCAGGAGCATCATCTAAATGTTTCGGCGGTGCGGTCCAGGACTTTGCCCAGCACTTCTCAACCGCCTAGGAGCAGACGGAGGCGGGTATACACTTCTGCCCCGACGGCCAGCTGCTGCCTCCACCCAGCCGTCGGCTCAGACGCCTCCGCCCGCTCGCCGCCGAGGGCGCCCCCCTGCGGCTCCCTTCCCTCCCACGCAGCCCCAGCAGCAGCCTTCAGCCGGTTCACGTCGTGGAGGAGGCCACAGGTAAGCGTCTCAGCCCCCTCAGGTCGCGTGCCCCGCTAACGCCAGGCGAAGCGATGTTCCTGAGACGGGCTGCTCGGTGATAGTGTCATGGTTTTTCTCAGGAGGCGGTAGCAGGGTCCCTCCTTCCCCCGGTGGAGGGCCGGTGGAGAATTTTTTGTTCAAGCTAGCTCCTCGCTGCTCACCCAAGAGTGAGCAACGCCTTGAGCTGGTTGAAGAAAAACTGACACTATCATTGAGCACACAGACTGGAATGAGCGCGCACGACGTCCAGTGCGTCGCCCCACTCATTCCTCTCTGTCTCTGAGGGTGCGGATGGGAGCATGTGTCGTCCCTCGACTACACCACTCCCCTCCCTCTCTATCGCCAGACCCCCAGCAGAACAGACCCCCGTGGAACACTGGTCCTTCCCTGGTCTCTTCTGTCGGGGAACGGGGCTCGACTGTGCATCCGCACGGGGTAACTCCGGTGCGCATGCCGGTCTCCCTGTACCGCTGCCCCTCCGGGGGAACGTCTGTGGTTCGCATGACTCCGCTGGTTCAGTTCCTGGGAGCTTGGCTAGAGCTCCTCGACCTGTCCCGCTGCGTCATTAGAACAATCAGATTCGGCTACGCGACTCAGTTTGCGAGGTCTCCTCCCCGTTTCAGGGGAGTTCGCTCCACGTGGTCGGTGGCTATGCCCCGATCATGAGAGCGGAGATTGCGACCCTGCTGGCGAAGGGTGCATTCGAGACGGTCCCTCCAGCCGAGGTGAGGTCCGGGTTTACAGCCCATACTTCACTGTCCCCAAGAAGACCGGTGGGTTACGACCGATCCTGGATCTGTGTATTTTGAGCCACCGTTCAAAATGCTCACAGCCAAACGCATTTTCGAATGCGTCCGGCCGCAGGATTGGTTTGCAGCGATTGACCTGAAGGACGCGTACTTTCATGTCTCCATTTTGCCTCGACACAGACCGTTCTCGGTTTACCTCGAGGCCAGGCATCAGTACACGGTTCTCCCTTTCGGGTTCGCGTCTTCACGAAGATCGTCGAGGCAGCCCTTGTTCCCCTTCACGAACACAGGGTTCGCATCCTGAATTATCTCGACGATTGGCTGATACTGGCACACTCTCGAAAACAGCTTTGCGAACACAGAGACCTGGTGCTCCGGCACCTAGCCCGTCTGGGCCTTCGGGTCAACCGGGAGAAGAGCAAACTTTGCCCCGTGCAGAGGATCTCTTTTCTCGGCATGGAGATAGACTCGGTTGCCAGGTCCGCGCAGCTCACGAACGAGCGCGCGCACTCACTGCTGACTTGTCTTCGACAGTTCGAGGGCAAAAATGCGGTCCCACTGAAACTCTTTCAGAGGCTCCTGGGGCATATGGTATCCGCAGCCGCGGCTACGCCGCACGGATTTCTTCATATGAGACCGCTTCAGCTGTGGCTTCGCGATCGAGTTCCGAGGTGGGCATGGCATCTCGGCTTGCTTCGAGTTCCAGTGACTCCAGCGTGCCGCCGTATCTTCTCCCCGTGGTCGAACCTCAGCTTTTTGCGGGCAGGTGTACCCGCTCCAGCGAGCTTCCAGGCATCTCGTTGTCTCCACGGATGCATCTACCACGGGTTGGGGTGCCATGTGCAATGGGCATGCAGCCGCGGGTTCCTGGACAGGACCCCAGCGCCTCATGCACATCAATTGCCTCGAGCTGCTGACAGTACGCCTGGCCCTGCACCGCTTTCGAGCACTGCTTAGGGGTCAACACGTACTTGTCCGTTCAGACAACACCGCTGCAGTAGCGTACTTCAACCACCAGGGTGGTCTACGCTTACGCCGGTTGTCGCAGCTCGCCCGCCACCTCCTGATATGGAGTCAGAAGCACCTGAGGTCCCTTCGTGCAGTGCACATTCCAGGAGACCGGAACCTGGCGGCCGACGAGCGGTCACGGGTCTGCCCTGTCTCCGGCGAATGGCGACTCCATCCCCAGACGGCCCAGCTGATTGGGACCAGTTTGGGGAGGCACAGATACTTCTGTTCACCTCCGGGACTCATCCCACTGCGCCCAGTTTTATTCCCTGTCCGAGGGCACACTCGGCACAGATGCACAGCTGGCCGCGGGGCCCACACAAGTATGCCTTTTCCCCAGTGAGCCTTCTTGCACAGGTGTTGTGCAAGATCAAGGAGGACGAGGAGCAGGTCTTGCTGGTAGCCCCCTATTGGCCCACCAAGACGTGGTTCTCCGAACTCATGCTCCTCCCGTCAGCATCTCCATGGCCTATTCCTCTGAGACAAGATCTACTCACTCAGAGACGGGGCACTCTGTGGCACCCTCGTCCCGATCTTGGAGGCTACACGTGTGGCTCCTGGACGGGACGGGGCAGGTTTGAGTTCGCTGCAACCTGCGGTGGTGGCTATCATCACTTCCGCTAGAGCGTCGTCCACGGGACACCTTTACGCCTTGAAGTGGAACCTCTTCGTCAACTGGTGCTCTTCTCGCGGGGAAGACCCCCGGAGATGTTCGATCGGTGTCGTGCTTTCCTTCCTGCAAGAAGGGTTGGAGCGTAGGCTGTCGCCCTCCACCCTTAGGGTTCATGTCACGGCCATTGCCGCGTCTCATGATGCAGTGAAAGGTAAGTCTAGGGGAAGCATGACCTGGTCATCAGGTTCCTGAGGGGATCGTGGAGGCGAGATCTGCCTCACCCTCCCCTCGTGCCCTCTTGGGACCTCTCAGTAGATATAAGTGCTCTGCAGAGGCTTCCCCTTGAGCCTTTGCAATCGGTAGAGTTAAGTTCTGTCCTATGAGGACGGCACTCCTGGTTGCATTGGCCTCCTTCAAAAGGGTGGGGGACCTGCAGGCATTCTCCGTTGACGAAGCGTGCCTGGAGTTTCGGACCGGCTTACTCTCACGTATCTTGAGACCCCGGCCTGGATATATGCCCAAGGTTCCCACCACTCCCTTCCGGGACCAGGTGCTGAACCTGCAAGCACTGCCCCTGGAGGAGTCAGACCCAGCCTTGGCACTGCTCTGTCCAGTACGTGCACTCCGCACCTACGTCGACAGAACGCGGTGTTTCAGGACCTCAGACCAGCTCTTGTCTGTCATGGGGGAGCCAGAAGGGAAGGGCTCTCTCAAAGCAACGGCCGTCTCACTGGATAGTGGACGCCATTGCTTTGTCTTACCAGCAGCAAGGTCGACCGTGCCCCCTTGGTGTGATGGCCCATTCCACTCAGAGTGTGGCCTTCTCTTGGGCTATAGCGCATGGCGCCTCGCTAACAGACATTGCAGAGCTGCAAGCTGGGCGACACCAAACACCTTCGCAAGATTCTATAGTCTGCGAATCGAACCGGTGTCCTCGCACGTACTCGCTTCCGCCAGTACTGGACCCGCTTAGGTGTCTTCGCTTGCTCGCCATTCCACTCCTCGGACTGGATAAGTGCGATATTCCTCAGTAGTCTTCCGTTGAAGCCTTGAGTCCTCCAGCACCCATGATGCGGGCACCACTGCTGTCGCTCTGGATGCCGGCTAGGTGCCTCCATGTGCACGGTTCCCTATGGTAACTGTCTCATGTGTATTTTCCACTGTAAGCCTCTCTGAGCATGTGTCTTCCCTTGGCAAGCCATCTGCCACCCCTGGAGTTAATTCTAGTAACCACCTGCGGTTGGTGCTCCAGTGATCTCCATATGCGTCCCTATGCGGCCATATGTGTATACGTAAGTCCTCCCTACGGTAGGCATCTGATAGCATGTCCCTCCCGGGATATGTTCCCAGTGTTCCTTGGTTTCCTGTGCAGGGCTCCAGACTAACTTTTTTTCCTAGGAGCGCTGTTGCCCCTGACTGAAAATTTTAGGAGCGCAAGCAGAAAATGTAGGGGCACACCTTAAATAAGCTTGCAATGCAATTATTCAAAATTCCCCCAAAATAACTGTAATACTGACAAATTATTTAATAATAAATAGACTTAACATTATGATATGCTGTTTTATTTTAAGTTCACAGGGCTCCAGACTCAAATTTGAGGGCAGCACCACCTCAAATCAGAACTCGAGTTATACAAAAAAAAAAAAAAAAAAAAAACTGGTAGCACTGGGGCTGACAATAAATCACTTAGATTAATTTAGTTATCCTCTTATAATGTCTTAATATTAATTAAAAACAAAAGGAGAGAAAACATGTATGTATAAGGACTTGGAGTGAATAGCCAATAAACATCTTACTGTTTACGATGTTTTTTTTTTGTTTTTTTTTTAAATAATAATAATAATAATTTTAATGTTTAAATAAGAGTTTTCCAACATCTTAAAATTTTTCGTTTTAGGACAATCTTTGAAGAATGAACAAAAAATGTGTTGATCATCACAAAAAAATACAAAAAATAAAACATTTATATATGATATTATCGTTTTGAAGAGCAGGACAAAGATGTGTAGGCTACGTTGTAAGCGTTTGACATCATATTTATGGTTAGAGTTAACTTACTAGCCTAAATCCATGGTGAATGTTGCTGATTTGTGGACTGAAAGCCTTCTATAAGTGTTTCTCCTGGTTTCCACGTCAGCGTTGTTTGATCTGATATGGTTTATAACAGAACTCTGCGCCGAATCGGAATGTTTCTCACTGGATCTCGTAGCGATTATGTTATTAATTCTGAGGTGAATTCAATGGATTTATTCACTGGATCTGCTAGTAACAGTGTTGCGTGATCGAGATCGGCCCGCGACTGGCAAGTTCGGGGCTTTACTGTCAGTGGTTCGGGGGGCTCCACTATGCGCTGCTCTGTCTATTATGTCCAACCTAATAAAAACGCTAACGGTCCGTCCGTGAGTTGCGCATTTTAGTTCCACTTTCATTTTGTTTGTATTCGCTGCTAGGTAACGTGTCGATAGATCGCTTATTGCTCAGACGCACTTTGCAGGTTGTGATATTTGTCTCCGTCTCCTTCCCACAGACGTTTATTCGCGCTATTCTTGTCACGGATTCATTGACGCGTCCCTTCCACGTTTACCATGCGTTTAACGTGTGGCAAATTTACTGGTCGCACATGTGCGACTGGATGTAAAATTCAGTCGCACACTCTCAAATTTTGGTCGCAAAATGCGACTATTTGGTCGCAATCTGGAGCCCTGCTGTGTCAAAGTAGGATCTCCTGGTGATACCTAGGTTCAGGGGTCTAGACTTTCGCAGGGCACTGGAAGGCGTGATGGCATTGACCCCCAATCTCCGTCACTTCTGACGTAACTCGAAGTGACTACAAAAGGGAACGTCTCGGTTACGGATGTAACCTTCGTTCCCTGAGTAGGGAACGGAGACGTTACGTCTCCCTGCCACTTCTGCTGTACCGCTGGGTAGACGCCTGAGTTCAGTCTTGGCTCCTCAGCAAAGACATACTGCGGTTGCGTTCACTTCCTCCTTTTATACTCACGGAGTAGGGCGGAGTACGATTGGCTCGTGATTAAATACTCGAAGAGGATTGGCTTTCTATGCGAAACCCCCAATCTCCATCACTTCTGACGTAACGTCTCCGTTCCCTACTCAGGGAACGAGGGTTACATCCGTAACCGAGACGTTCTCTGCTCCAGACAAAACTTGGAGGTAACAGTCTCTTGCTTGCACCTTAATTTCTCTGATTTGATGCCGCTTTCTGAGGATGATGCTGTGCAGACCTTTCAAACCCTCTCCACTTAGATCACATTGCGAATCTTAAAAGAGGAACACAAGAATATAATACCAGCCTTAGAAACGTTATTACAGTCATCATTGTTGTGTGTATATTTATTAGGGCCCCCTTATTAGGGCAATCTTTTGTCGGTGCAACCCTATGGCTATAGCCTGGTTGAAACCAGACCATTCATTCATAATTGAGTTATGGTCTGGCAAAGCATCATAGACAAATCATTTCCAGAGGGGCGTCACCAACGGACATCGCGGATAGACCTAAAACCAATCAGAGTGATGAAGGAGATGACGTATGCAGAGCGGCGGAGAAACATCTCCGAGTGTTGTTCTTTGCTCGGTTTTTAACACAAAGGAAACGTTCAAATCGCTTAAAACAGACACGATAGCGGATTCGAACGAGTGATTTGACAGCGGCACCCAACTTTATAATGTAGGCTACAAAATCTGCTTCAAAATCCTAGCGCTGTTGTCATCGTGTAAAGCCCACCCCAACGTTTCTGATTGGTGCCGCGATTTCGACGGATTGGAAATGAGCTTGAATGAGCTCTTTGCCAGACTAACTTTCAGAGCAAATCTAAATTTGCCGGAAGTTGTATGGGTTTTCCCAGGCTACTATGGTTATGTAATTTATTACAAATACATAATATAGAGTGTCTCACTTGAAAATAAGCAGGACAGCTCTCCTGTCAGCTCTCCTGTCAAGTCCACTCCAGTTCAAGTTTATTTCGGTCATTTTGGGAGGTTAAGAGGTCGTCCACATAACTGTCCTCTTCAATGACTCTGCGTTCATCCTCCAAGTGAAGAAAGTTGGGCAGGCGTGCGGTTTCCCTCATAGCCACCTGAGCAATGCAACCAGCAGGTCTGTCCCCAATGTTGACTCTGGTAACTGCATATTCACTTATCTCTTCATCTGGGCTGTCCCTCCAGAGGAACCTGTGAAGATGCATCTCACGCTCCTCCAACCATACAGAGTTGTACATCTTCCTGATGTCTCCTAGAGCTGCATACGTCCCTTCTCTGAACCTCAGCAGGACAGCTCTGATAGGGTTGAGAACGTCTGGTCCCTTCAGAAGAAGATCATTCATACTCACGCCTTTGTATTTCTGGCTACTATTCCATACAATACGAACTGGTGTTGTCACCGAATGAGGGTTTGGCGCTACCAGGTGGCTTACATACCACACTGGTCCGTTCCACTCATCAATGATTTTGTTGGTGAGTTTTATGGCTGCCCCTCGCTCGACCATTTCATGGATCTGGGTAGCATATGCGACTTTCCAGTCTGGCTCTCTGTTTAGTTGCTTTTCCATCCTTAAGAAATAAGCCTGGACTGCACCTTTGTTGTTTGGGAGAGAGGCTGGATCTACTGTCCAAGGATACTTTGCATCCCAATGTGGAGCTGGTGTGTGAGCATCCCCCTCCTTGTAGGTGAGGCCCCCTTTAATGATCTCCAGCTCCCTCTCTTCTGCCAGGGTCATTTCTTTTCCTCCTGGTGGACAGTTTCCACATCGGCATCCTCCACATCTTGGCTCACATGCAGCCCCGATGCTGTCCCAGTGCCACCACTCAAGGAACTCATGGTTACTGGCAGCTGTAAATTTGGTCTGAGCCACATCCTCCTGCTGTAACTGGGCTGTCTCCATTGTTGGACTTGTGATTTCTTGATATTTAACAGCTGCTGTCCTCATGGAGCGAGCAAAGTGTGTTTTGGACTCATATATTGCAACCTCCACTTCTTCAAATAAGTCGGGATGTGCTCCACCCACTGTCTTCCCCAATGGACCTTCCCACAAGACGAGGTCTCCGATGATTTTTACCCTCTGAGGAGCGAGTCTTCCCTCTCGGTGGCTAATGAGAAGTTCAACCTCTCCTGGCCTTTCCAATTCTTTAAGTTTGACTTCTGGGAAGAATTTTCTCAACTTCTCAGGTTCAATTACTTGATGCACTCTGGCGATTTCGTCCAAGCCATAGCAGACCATTTCATGAGCTCTCTCTGTTCCTTTAGGTGTCTTGACTCTGACTTTGAGGAGATACCTTTGTGTGTTCACCTCCATGGTCATACCACCAACCCCATGCACAACTAAAGTTATCTTCTCATGTCTCAACCCCAGTCTTTCAGCAGCCTTATGGGTAATGTAGTTGGTGTCTGAAGCAAGATCAATTAAAGTCCCAATCTTCTGCCCTTCGTTTGCAGTGACTTGCATCAGCATCATGATGACAGGGAGTTCAGAGAGCCCATTACTTTGCAGTAGCTCAGACTGGCCTGAAGCATCGAGTGTCACTGCAGTTTTGTTGGTGAAAGCCTTTCTGCATCGATCTGCCATTTCTGGGGAGAGTTCAGCCAAGATTTCCTCCTGTTTCTCCGTTAGTTTGCTTTCACCTTTGCGGTCTTTTCCACTCTTTCTCTCCTCCCCTCTTTTGACTTCTTTTGGGCAGAGGAAAAAATGGTGGTCTGGGGCACCACCTTCCCTTTTACAGTCTTTATTTCTGCATAGGAAAGTGTCTCTGCAATATTCATCTTTATCATGGCATCCAAGACATCTTCTGCATGCCCCCAGTTTTCTCAATACAGCTTTCTTTTCAGGTAGCTTAAGTCTTAAGTCTGAGGGTATCAGAACGAGCTGAGAGAGATTTCCAATGGTGGTCCATCTCTGCAACAAGAATCTTCTGCTCCTCCTCAAGCCTCCTTACTGACATGATGATGTCAAAAGCTCTTCTCTTTGTCCTTAGATCGACAGAGTCTGGAATGCATTTATGATAAATAAACAAATCATTAGTTTTAAACATCAACCTTCAAAGACCCTCAAAAATAGTATGGGGTTGCAGAATAACATTTGAAGTCATATTGTATCAGATTTGTCAGTAGCAGTCAACAGTCTAGTGTACATACAACTGTGTGGGAGCTGCCATGGCCAAGCTGTCTCACCAGACAGAATGGTTTCTAGGCAAAGAGTTTCTGTGATTGGAACCATTCTGTTGTATTTCTCCACAACAGATGTCAGGATTCCCTTCTCCTCCCTGATCTTGCGGCGGATTCTGGCTCGACCTTTGTTGCCATCATTATCTTTATAGAGACGCTGGGAACGTCTCTTGATACTGGCTACCAGCACCTCAATTCTGCTGGCCAGGGCATCAGCATCATTCGTAGTTGTTGTTGCTGTTGTTGCTGCTGAGAAGAAATAGGTGTGGTTTGCACTTTACAATACCAGTAACAATTACAATTATTTGTGACTAAATGTATTACAAGTAATCATTTCCTTACCGTCAGCCCAATCCTTTACATCATTCACCCAGTCTTTCAATTGGCTCGCTGTCACTGTCAATTGGGCTTTCATGGTCTCTAGGTTTTGTAACTGGCTTTGCAGAGATTTTGTGGTCTACAATAACAAACAGTAGTAAGAAACAAGAACCAAATGTTCGATGCACAGCTTCATACACTGCTAACATGCAATACTGAACATCTAAAATTAATTCTACTGATGTCATTACCTTTTGATATCGGCGGGTCAGTGCCAAATTGTTAACCTTTTGCTGATTCCAGCGCATGGCCATGAGAGTGAGCATGTCTGTGCGTCCTGCAAAAAGACAGAAAATAAGATGTTACCATATTCCTCCAAATTAGTATATAAGGATGTACCTAGTGCAGTATGTCACCTTACCTGCTTTTGACATATGTTTTGTGGTCACTGCAATCCTAGAGAGGAAGGCATTGCACTGTTCCACCTCCTCCCCCAGTGTTAGACCAGCCCCATCCTGATATGCCCCACTGCATTTCACCTGGTTAAGAATAATAATAAAAAAAAAACAATTAAAAAAACAACAAAAAAAAAAACAGATGTTTGTAGATTTAGATAATACAATTATATCACATAGCAACATTTCCTTACCTCACATTTAAAATCATGGGCTTTGGCATGAAATACCGAAAGGAAAGGCTTCATGTTCAGAAGGTGCTGGAGCTCTGGACAGCTTTTCGCAACTCTTTGGAGGTAGGGCCAATATTTGCAGGTCACATCCATGCAAAAAAATGTGATTTGCCTACTGGCCAGCTTTTCTTGCAGGTACAGGGCAAACATTTCCCCCCTATACATATTTAAGGCAGAGGCAGGACACCGTGCCGACACACCGCAAGCTCCAATCCCTCCTCGTCTACCTTGCTGGCAGATCTTTGTGAGGTCTCTCTGGCTGCTGACCACTCACCTCCACAAACACCTCTTCCACTGACCTACAATAAGAAAAATGGTGGATGAAAATAAGACTCTCATAAACAAACTCTTCGGAAAGAGGTTTTACAAAATTTTACATGTTTGGTTGTGTTGTGAATGTGGTCCACAAATCTTTTCACGTCTTCATCCTTGGCAATGAAGACGTCTTCAAAGATGGCCTGTTCCTCAGATCTAAAAAAATAAAAAACAACAATTGGTGATGGATAACAATTTATGATAACTTATAATCTGAGATTTCTTGGTTCACACATTAAAGAGTTATGTTTTCCTATTAATACAAACAATGTGATACACAGTTTGGAGTACCTAGCAGCACTCTTGAAACGATAATGCTTGCGGTTTCCATCAACTGAAACTGCAAGCATTTCAGGGGTGCACGCAGGACAGTTAAAGGGTTCTTCCTTGCACATATTGTCCAACTCAAATCGCACAGCCTCCGACTCAAAAAAACTTTTCAGAAAACTGTCCAGCTGAGATCTTGCCAGTCTATTAAAAACAAGGAAACCAATCGCTGATTCAGCATTCTTAAAAATGCTTGGCAGGACAGTCCTGGTGCCACCATCTTCATTTCTTCAAATGAAAAAAGACATCTGTGGCATAAACTGTGGCAAATTGAAGGGTTGCAGGCCAGTAGTCACTTCTGTTTAGGTCAGCGACTCCAGAAGTCCAAGTGGCTTGGCATGCCTCACAAATTAACTCGGGCATGCTTAGATCATGTCGTCCTGGAAATATCAAAAACACATCCACTGTAATGTAAACCAGGATTTGTGTTCTTTGTACAATTTATACATTACTTTAAAAGTTTTATATCAATGTCAAACTTGTAGGTAGTCGCGTATGGATATATATATATTTTTTAAGATGCTTCTTAAACAGGACAAAATAAAGTTCTTCACATTCTTACCATTCATTGTGACCACAGCAACAGTCTTTCCTGGACTAACCCTCAATGTGTCACAGCCCTTCGTCTGCACCATCCTGTCTGCGTCTCCAGCACTACACTTCCCATGATCCTCTTGTCTGCACACCTGAACTCACTCCCTCATCAGCCTCCCGTTCAGCGTCCTGTTCATCTGTTTCACCTGTCTTCACCTCATTATGTTTGATTCTTCAGTGTATTTAGTTCCCTCTGTTTTAGTCAGTCTTTGTCGGTCGATGTTGAATGTACCCTCTGTTGCACCTGTTTACCTTCTTCTTGCCTGTTTTTGGAATTAAAGTAATCTTCGTGTTAATCTGGACTCTGATCTTCTGCCTGCTCCACAGCGTGACAGATCGACCGACCAAACTGCAACATGACCGCAGTGACTTTTCGGGGGATGCTCGACCCGATTCGGCGACCCCGCCTGATTCTGGTCCCCCGAAAGCCTGAGCTCACCGTCAGCCAGGCAAAGCTCGAGCTCCCCGCTCCGCTGGTCCCGCCCAGCCTCGCCGAGCCCGAGCTCTTTCCTCTGCTGGTCCTGCCCAGCCTCACCCAACCCGAGACCGTCCACTTCCCATCTGCCCTTCATCTGGGGACCCTACCCAAATATGTTTGGGGGGGGGGGGGGCCCAGTGTCCCAGCCCGCGCCAGAGACCGTCCAGCCAGCGCCAGAGACCGTCCAGCCAGCGCCAGAGACCGTCCAGCCAGCGCCTGAGACCGTCCAGCCAGCGCCAGAGACCGTCCAGCCAGCGCCAGAGACCGTCCAGCCAGCGCCAGAGACCGTCCAACCAGCGCCAGAGACCGTCCAACCAGCGCCAGAGACCGTCCAGCCCGCGCCGGAGACCGTCCAGCCAGAGCCCGAGACCATGGTCCCTCCCAGCCTCCCTCTCCCACCTCCTCCTAACCATCACTTTTGGACTGTTCATCCACCACTGCTGGTCATCCCCTCTGCTCACTCAAGCCCCTTCGGTAAGGCCGAGTTCAGGTCTACACTTCTGTCCTCAGAGCCCACACCTTCATCTCACCCTGTCAGCCCTCCGCCTTCACCTAGACCCACCACTCCCTCATCGCCTCCGCAGTCCGTCTGCCCGGAAGCTCCGCTGGGCTCGAGCGCCACGCCAGGTCGGCCCTCGTTGCTCGACGCCCAGTACCAGCCACGGACTTCCGGGATTCGGGCTGCACCCTCACCCTGCACCCCTTCGGCATCCCTGGACTCCTCCCTTCCTCTGGTCTCCCCGTCGGCCTCCCTCGCCTCATCGTCACTCCGGTCACCCGTCCCCGCGTCGCCTCTTCGGTCCCGTGGCTCTACGGCGTGGCTTCAGCGTGCCAGGACTTCGTTGGCGCCATGGTTCTTCGGCCTTTCAGTTCCGCCGTGGCCGCCTGAAGGGTCTTCGCCGCCGTGGCTGCCTGAAGGGTCTTCGCCGCCGTGGCCGCCTAAAGGGTCCTCACCGCCATGGCCGCCCGAAGGGACCTCACCACCATGGACGCCCTGGCCACGCCCTCATCCTGCTCCGCCCTGGCCTCGCCCGCATCCTGCTCCGCCCTGGTCTCGCCCTCAGCCTGCTCCGCCCTGGTCTCGCCCTCAGCCTGCTCCGCCCTGGCCACGCCCTCAGCCTGCTCCGCCCTGGCCACGCCCTCAGCCTGCTCCGCCCTGGCCACGCCCTCAGCCTGCTCCGCCCTGGCCACGCCCCGCCCAGCCCCCAGTTCGTCCCCCCTCCTTCCTCTGTTATGCGGCGTGAGGTCACGCCTCCCGGGAGGGGGGAGTTCTGTCACAGCCCTTCGTCTGCACCATCCTGTCTGCGTCTCCAGCACTACACTTCCCATGATCCTCTTGTCTGCATACCTGAACTCACTCCCTCATCAGCCTCCCGTTCAGCGTCCTGTTCATCTGTTTCACCTGTCTTCACCTCATTATGTTTGATTCTTCAGTGTATTTAGTTCCCTCTGTTTTAGTCAGTCTTTGTCGGTCGATGTTGAATGTACCCTGTGTTGCACCTGTTTACCTTCTTCTTGCCTGTTTTTGGAATTAAAGTAATCTTCGTGTTAATCTGGACTCTGCCTGATCTTCTGCCTGCTCCACAGCGTGACACAATGACTCTGGTGAGCAACCACAGATTTTGTCAGGCATCTCCACAGGTACAAGCCGGACTGAAAAAGAACATATGGTACAATTGAATTATGATCAATTTGTATTGACTGAGATTGTAATAGATCAATGGCAATGAAGATAAATCCAAGATAAAACAATAATGGAAAAAAGGCATAATTTAAATAATAAAGCTTATGAGCTTAACTATTCTGAAAATTAAACATATGTTGTACACTAACCAGAACTTACCACAATGGGAAAGAGCCTTATCCACCACGTAAGTTGTTGGAGGCAATGGTTGGAAGAATCCAGCAGTCATGGCATCTCTGTTGTGAAGAACATGTCTGGTGTGCATGCTGACGTCACATTCAGCACAGAAGAAGGGACGTGGTCTACAGTCACAACACCGGACAGCCGCTGGATTACTCCCACACTGTTGGCAGATGTGTGTTGCCACATGTTCCCTTTCCGCAGCCGTGTTTACCAGGCGGGGTCTCTCTGCCCTCCACCTCTCTGAAAAGAGACTTTGTCTTTTGCTCCAGTTTGAGGAAGCCAGAAGAGGATCTCTTGGGGTTTCAAGAGGTGATGCTTCATCACCAGAGAATTCACTTTTTTACAATTACAAAAATTCATTCCATGTATGTGTATATATATATATATTTTATTTTTACAATATTAAAGTGTACTCAATTTGGCTGTGAAAGGATCAGTATTCTACCAAAGTTTAAAGTAGAAACATTTATTTACATTCTAACCCACTGTCATAAATGTCATAAATATCATATATATATATATATATATATATATATATATATATATATATACAAGGGCTAATGGTGACACAATGAAGTACACACCAACAGTCTCTGGAGTAAAGGCCAGGAGCAATGGAGGGAGGAATAAAAGAATAAAACTCTTTTTAGAAGCTGCCAATTTTGAGGGTCCTAAAGAAAAAACTAAAGAATTGAACATTTTACATTTTAAGTATTCTCTTCATCTGTGTTACCAGAATGGGCTATATTTTATGTGATATTCATTGTATTCAGTTCAATAAACTAGAATTTAATATTGTTAATGACATTTTAGAAAATAACTAGACAAGAAATGTTGTCTAAAATTATATATAATTCATATACGAATCAGTCAATAAGTTATGATATAATTACTTATTACATTAATTATACATATTAATTGTTTTATTTCATATTGAAAAATTGTGATGAGCCAAAATGTAGTAGTTATGAATACATTTGAATAGTTAATTATAGATTTGTTTGGGTGTTAATTATATAATTTTGCGTGGATTTTAAACAAATAGGCTGTAAAACAAACCAATCTGGCAAATGTTCTTCATCTGAACATTTATAATGTTGAATAACAGTTATGTGCTAATGTAATACTGAAAACCTTAAAATCTCCACTAGTATTGCCTTACATGATTATTTCATAGGATTATAAACAACAAAATTTGACAAAAACTTGAATTCAATTAACTAACTTTGCTGGCCTGCACATTTGGTGCAGCATCAAGCTATATTTTCATATTGTCTCTTTCCATCATTTACTGTCAAAATAAATTGCCACCTTACACATCTAAAGGTTCTAAACACAACTTCTTGTCCTAATTCAAGAGTTTTTGATGTGTACATTTAAGAATAGTATCCATCTCTATTAATTAACTCTTCTACTTACCGAGTGGAAAATTGCAATGGACCTCGGGATCGCCCCATACAGTGACGTCAGCGTTATTAATTTAGATGATTTAAAAAAAATACAAATTTAAATTAAAAACATTATAAATTTTATATAAACATTATATATATATTTATTAACATAAACAAAACTCCGATAAAAATACGTCATCCTGGATGCTCTAAAGCACGTGTACATCATGGATGCCAGTAACGTTAACCTTCGACAAGAAAACGCTTAAACTGCTTACTTGCACACGCCGTGGAGCGTTGTTAAACTCACCGTTGAATGCCGTTCTACATGCAGTTTAGCGTTGATTTGGTTAAACTCCCTCTGAATGCCGCTTTACCTGCAGTTGAGTGTTGAAAGACTCACCGATGAATGGTTGTACAACACAATAGGTGCGTTCCATTCGACCGTAAGTGGACTGCGAAGCGGACTTCACAGGGTATTTCGCCATCTTAAGTGAGATTCCAATTCGAAGGGAACGAACATGTTCAGTTTGAAGGGCACTGCAAACGGCATAGGGAATAAGGGAACATCGATACATCACTTCACAGGAAGTCAGTGAAGTCCACTTCAACTGATATACCGTGTTCAGGGAGTAGGGAGCAGTGAACACTGCGTAGGGACCCTGTTGAATGGAACGCACCTAATGAGCGTTGTTAAACTCACCGATGAATGCGGTTGCATATGAACCCGTTAAACCTTTGCGGAGAGGGCACTTTGAAATCAGATTGTGAGGGTTTTTAAACATGTAGAAACAGTTGGATCACCACCACTAGCCCTGGCATAGATCATTTATTGTAGCCTATTCATTTTTATTGCAGTCTCGACTCTCGACCCATTCGCAGCAGACCATTGTGGTGAGCTTACCCAAGACGTCAAATTTCAACACTACAGGCTCCGGTTGAGATATCTATAGAAGTCTATCGGACTACCCTGCACGTTGAAAAATGACGACAAAGGTATATACCCAGTGCGTCAATAAATGACGCCAAGGGGTCCTGCCCAAGTGTCCATATGTGACGAGTTGGGGTGTGAGAATGTGTTGGTTTTTCACAATCTACCATATCAATCCCTGTTAGGCCTGCTTATTAATTTAATTTCCCTATAGACCGGTCAACTAACATTTATTCAATTTTAGTAGTTTCTTTCAAATTAATTTCTTATCAATTATTTTTATTGGTGTTTTCTCTGTAATTCTGAAACTAGCCTATTTTTAATTCTGACTGGATTTGCAGAATTCACCAATCCTACTTGATCTCTTTGTAAACTGTTTTTGAACACTTGACTTTTGCCACAATTGATACAATTAAATTCATAAAAACCCAATTAGGCCAATTGAAAAGTGTATGTGACCAATCATTAGAAATTTTTGATTTGCAAATTTTTGAGTTAACCTTTGATTGTCTGTCTTTTGCTTTCAGAAATACATCTTTTTCAGCTCTTTTCTCAGGGCTTCCCTTTCTTTATCCATTCATCAGTCCCTGTGTCTTACACTAAATCCTTCATTATATTTGTCAAACTTTCATTGGATCTTCTCTTTAAGATCTTCTCTTTCATTGGATCTTCTCTTCTCTTTAAATCTTCTCTTTAGGCTTTCTTCATATGGCCTTGGTGTTGCAAAACTAATATTTTGATCCTGGTATCTCTACAGGTGTTGACCCTATTTATAATCTTAATTATTATCAGTGTGTTTCACACCTTTTTACCTTACAAACCCCAGCTTGCATATATTCTCCGAGTTACGTCGGAATGACGGAGAATGGGGGTTTCGCATAGAAAGCCAATCATCTTCGAGTATTTAAAAACAAGCCAATGGCATGAAATGCCTTGGGGCTGCGGAAATTTGCATAGCGTAACTCCGCCCCACCCCATGGGTATAAAAGGAGGAAGTGAACGCAACCGCAGTATGTTTTCACTTCGGAGCCAAGAGACTTCTTCACTCCTAAAGCCAGTTTCACTGAGACAACTCTTCGAGATGAGCGTCCTCTTCAGTGTTGGTGTGACGGCGGTACCCAGCGAGATTCTGCATTGCTTGCGATCTGGTCTGCCAGACTTTGCGCTTCTCCCTGGACGCCTCCCTGGACGCCCTGGTGCGGTTGATTCATGTCATCTTCTGATGGTCACGATCGCTGCTCTGTGTGTCTGGGCATTCAGCATGCAGCAGCAGCGTTCGTGGATGACTCATGTTCCTTCTGTGGGAACATGACCATCTCTACACTGCGATTTAGACTCAATGATCTGACAAAAGTGAGAGTTCCCGCGTCTGCTACTCATTCTGCTTCTTCTTCTAGAAGCTCTTCGATTCGCGGACAGGGTGATTTATCGGTGACTGTGTGGAACAAACCCCCGACGCTAGCTCCTCGGGCCACACCCACCGTCCCAGTGTTAGAGCCAGCGAGCGCCGAATCACTTCAGGCGTCTGCCTCTTCGCAGGTACCATCTGTTTCGTTCGGCGCTCCAGAGGATGATGCGATGTCGATCGCAGCATCACAAGGCGGGCTTGATTCCTCGGGAAGTGAGGATGCGGCTGCGTTGCCTCCTTCGGGAGCGCCAGCGTTGCCTGTGTCTGATCCCGAGATGACGGCCATGCTATCTCGGGCCGCCGTGAGCATCGGGTTAGAGTGGAACCCTTCGCCCTGTCCCGATCTCTCGCGGATGGATAATTGGTTTTTGGGTAAGGCTGGCCACAGCCGACCCCAATACCTTTTTTCCCCAAGCTGCATGCGGAGGTGACGCACACTTGGAAGGCTCCTTTGACCTCCCGAGAGCGCGCTTCAGCCTCCCCCGCCTTTCCTCCCTTCGACGCCGCAGTTGCCCGTGGGTACGCTGAGATTCCTCTGGTGGAGCGCTCTGTTGCGATGCAACTGTGTCCACAGAGCGCATCCTCCCGCGGTACTCCTAAGCACCCTTCCAAAGCCTGTAGGTTCTCGTCATCTATCGCTCCTATAGAGCGGCGGGACAGGCAGCTTCGACTACACCACTCCCCTCCCCCTCTATCGCCAGACCCCCGTGGAACGCTGGTCCTTCCCTGGTCTCTTTTGTCGGGGAACGGGGCTCGACTGTGCACCCGCACGGGGTAACTCCTGTGCGCATGCCGGTCTCCTCGCCTCGCTGCCCCTCCGGGGGGACGTCTGTGGTTCGCATGACCCCGCTGGTTCAGTTCCTGGGAGCCTGGCTAGAGCTCCCTGGCCTGTCCCGCTGGGTCATCAGAACGATCAAATTCGGCTACGCGATTCAGTCCGCACAGTCTCCTCCCCGTTTCAGGGGAGTTCGCTTCACAGTGATCGGTGGCAATGCCCCGGTCATGAGAGCGGAAATTGCGACCCTGCTGGCGAAGGGTGCAATTGAGACGGTCCCTCCAGCCGAGATGAGGTCAGGGTTTTACAGCCCCTACTTCATCGTCCCCAAGAACTGCCCACATCCGCAGCCGCGGCAACGCTGCTCGGATTGCTTCATATGAGACCGCTTCAGCTGTGGCTTCGCGATCAAGTCCCGAGGTGGGCATGGCATCGCGGCTCGCTCCGAGTTCCAGTGACTCCAGCGTGCCGCCAGACCTTCTTCCCGTGGTCGAACCTCAGCTTTTTACGGGCCAGAGTCCCTCTTCAGCGAGTTTCCAGGCATGTCGTTGTCTCCACGGTAGGGTTGTAACGGTATGAGATTTTCACGGTATGATATTCGTTTTAGAAAATATCACGGTTTCACGGTATACAATATTAAACTATCATTATTATAATCATCATCAGCTACAATGGCCCTTAAATGAATAAAAACAGATATGGTTTTTGGTTGAACATGGTTTACAAAGTTTTTTTAATAGAGTCTTTATGAAATGTATATTTATTTCCTCAGAAATTCTGGGTTGTCTGAAATAACTGGTCTGGATTCTGTGATTGAATACAAAATGTATTTTTGAAAATGCAATCAGATAAAATGTAACAACTTTAGTTTGTCTACACAAGAGAGGTTAACTAAATTAAAACATGGACAAAAAAACTATACACAATAGTAATATATTTTAGTCATTATTTTAGTCATAGGCTAAACCAAACTTTTTTTTTACAGGTTGTACTGAACACCTATGAGTTTCAGTTAGGCTGCATGCAGGTCTTGATGCCCAAATCCGATTTTCTGACTATATCCGATTTTTTTGACGACCTGCTTACATTATCTTTTAAAAATGACCCATATGCAATTTTTGCATTTACACTATACACTGCTGAGGATACTGTGGAGAAAAAAAGAGGAGAGACACTGCCACGAGCACTTAAAACGATGCCTCTCGTGAAATGTCTTCAAATACGGATTTATTTCTGTAACAACCCTGCATTTTTGCCGGCACTCTTCACCCCAAACACTCAAAAGACATGAAACCTCCGCATTGCTCCACTGTGTGTATCCTTTCTTCCGTTGCGCCTATAATCGCACACTTTTTAATGACGTACGACTCGCATTTACTGAGGAATATCCGATTTGTCTGCTTACATGGCACACGCAAATGCACGTATCTGATTCATATCCGATTTATTACCACATTTGAATGAGGCCTGAATCCAATCTGAGAAAGTCGGAATCCATGCGTTTTTTTCCTGCTTACACGTTCACCGGTCATATCGGAAAAAATCGGATTTGGGTCACTTGAAACATGCAGTGTAAACGAGGCGTGTATTTGATGATTATTCTTTTAAAAAACAATTATAAAGTGCACATTTAGTGTTCTCTGTCTGGATATGTTCATGTGTTCACGTCTTCACATAGTGGGTGAGACAGCTTTAAAAACCATGAGCGTCATGCGTACTTGAGTGTGTACTAAATCTACTAGACAAAACGGCGCTGCTCATTCATACAGAGACGCGATGAATATAGAAGGGGCTTGCACACCAGTCTTTTTGCGTTGTATATTCACAGATGTAAAGACTCTGGTCGGGTCTGATAAAGGGGGAATTTGCATATCATAATTAATAATTGATAATTAATAATTATTCATACAGATTTGGATCAGACCGGTCTTACATAGTAATTTTACCCATATGCATGCATGTGCATCCCCGCAATTAACCGCAAATTAATTGTTATTAATTGCAAGGACCACGTTTTACAAGACAGGCAAAATCAATTAGCTCAATTAAGTTATAGAGCTTGTGAAGACAAATTCTGTGGCCACAAGAATTTGCCTCCCCTGCTCTATAAACAAATACCCTTTCAGGTATTTTTAGTTACAGCTAGCAGCATTTTAAATCGGCATTTCATTGACTTGTATCATGAGCGAGACAGTGATTCAGTCAGACATGTGCATAAGTGTATTTAATAAAGCAACTACTTAAGTATTTACTACGTTACAATGATACATGTATTTACAAACATTAAAACAAACTAAGACGACGCAGAGCGTTTAGACAATGCATAAGCGTAAGTTAAGTGAGTTGGAGAGAGAGAAAGTGAGAGAGAGTGAGTTACGTTCATCACAACAGTCAGTTAACCTTTCTGAACACCACGAAAACACTTTCTTAACTCTTTCCCCGCCAGCGTTTTTAAAAAAAGTTGCCAGCCACCGCCAGGGTTTTTGACGATTTTCGCTAAATTTGAATGCCCCGCTGAATATTTTCTTCCATGAATATATGAAGATGATATATATAAAAATAAAGATCTGAGCCTCTGCTTTTAGGCAAAAAAAAACGTTTTTATTTTATCTTCATCTGTTCTTTTTTTATTGCCTCTTGAACAGAGGTAGGTTTTGTCAAAAACACAACATTTTGGACAAAAAACTGAGAAAAAGGTATTTTTATCAAACAAGTGCATTTAAAAGCAGAATACATTCCTATGTTGTTTCCTTCATATATAAAACTTTCCAAAATAAATTAAAAACATAAAATAAATGTAAAATATATCAAATTTCCCAGGATGTAAGGGAAATGTAACTTTTGCAATAAAACTTCTGCCTCTGCCTCTCTGTGTTCTACCTGTGAATAATGAATAATTGGAATTACAATAAACAGGCCTACACACACACACACACACACACACACACACACACACACACACACACACACACACACACACACACACACACACACACACACACAAATACATATTACAATGTGGTAAATGAGAGAAAGAGAGAAATAATTTGACAATTACACCTTCATATTTAGACAGCCACACATAAATGCCTGCACACACACATACATATTATAGTGTCATAATATTATACGATCTATCTGCGGCACGTCCATGGCTAGAACTTTCTGTGACAACATGTGCATCTCTCTCACTGACTACTTCGTCCCGATCAGATTCAGAATTATCAAATAAAGAGTGATCGGACTCCGAGTCCATTTACCTCCAGTACTTCAGCCATATACCTCTGCATTGTCTGTCTGATACATTCTCACTACTCCACTGTTTGAGACAATTGCAATCTGTTTCTCTGATCAAAGAGTTGCGAACTCATTCAGGACATGTGCGCGGGTCTTCCTTACCGTATACCACCTATGTTGTAATATAGTAATTTGCCAATAGGTGTCACTGTTGTATTAAGTGAGTCACCACAGTTCTGTTATTTCTTCTTCGCTGTTTTTTCTCTCTCTCGCTGGAGTTAATAAAAGAACACGTGAACTTTCAACAGGTTATGGGCCCAGATCCTCGCTAAAGAAATAGACAGTGTACTGGAACTCACAATGGAGGATAAACTGTTTATTGAAAAGCTGAGTGGGCCAGAGAACTGGGCAACGTGGAAATTTCAAATGGAACATTTGCTGAAAGCTAAAGGACTATGGGGCATGGTGATGGAGACAGACAACGTGGCAGATGGAGCAAATGCACAGGCAAGAGCAGAATTTGAAAAACGGAAGGAAAAAGCATTTTCTGTGTTGGTGCTGAATGTAAGTACATCTCAGTTGTATCTGATAACAAGCTGTAAGACCCCTAAGGAAGCTTGGAACACACTAAAGGGACATTTTGAAAGAGACACTCTTGCAAACAAACTGTTTCTGAAGAAAAAATACTTTAGATGTGAAATGAAAGAAGGAGAAAATCTAACTGAACATTTGAAACGAATGAAGGAATTAACTGACCAGCTGGGGGCAATAGGCGCATTGATTGAAGAAGAGGATCAGATTGTAACACTGCTCGGTAGCTTACCACCAAGCTATGCTACAATTGTCACTGCACTGGAAACTAAGTTGGACAGTTTCACGAGTTCACACTTACATATAATTTTGAGTGAGTAAGATTCAATGCGTATTTGGCGTGCTGTCCGGAGGGAGGGCTCCGTGCTCGGAATTCTGCCCGAACCCAGAGTACTCCCCCCGTATGTAAGTGATTTTTTAGAAAGAGGAGTGTGCAGGACTAGGAGTGTGGAGAAGGGGTGGAGGAGGGATGCTGCAAACTGCCAATGGATCGAGGTAAGACTGCTGAGTCTATATATACCCTCTTATCATTGGTTGCTGATTGCTGATTGCCGTCCACTCGTGTTAATTATCTGAACGTGCTCCTCCCGAACTTAGTTATTAACAAAACTTCATTTCACGAGTTCACACTTACATATAATTTTGAGTGAGTAAGATTCAATGCGTATTTGGCGTGCTGTCCGGAGGGAGGGCTCCGTGCTCGGAATTCTGCCCGAACCCAGAGTACTCCCCCCAAAAGGCTAAAGAGCAGAGGACAGCCGCCGGACTAAAGACCCCCCAAAGAGTGCCAAGAAATGGCGGGCTGGCATCTCGAGAAGGGGCCTGGATGCTTGGTCAGGGAGGCCCGTGATGTTGGCTCACTGCCTGGACTGATGGCCCTTGTTGACTGCGAACAAGGTGTGGTTGTTGTATACTTGTCCAGGAGGTTTTCGCGCTGCATCCACTGTAAGACCAAATATTCGCTGAAATGAAAGAGAAAACATGAGTGCTCTACCTGGAACTTTCTCGCTCCGTCCGATGTGAGACCAATGCTCGCTGGACGGAAAGAGGAAACCTGAAAAGAGGAAAATGAGTGCTTATCCAGGAGATTTTCTCGTACTCTCGTCCACGGTGAGACCGAATGCTCACCGGATGAAAGAGAGAAAATTTAACTGCTCTAATGGGAAAGCTCTCGCTCCGTCCGCTGTGAGACCAATGCTCGCTGGACGGAAAGAGGAAACCTGACAAGAGGGGAAAATGAGTGTTTGCCCAGGAGATTTCTCGTATTCCATCCGCTGTGAGACCAGCTGCTCGCTGGATGAAAGAGAAAATTTTAAGTGCTCTACTGGGAAAGCTCTCACTCCGTCCGCTGTGAGACTAATGCTCGCTGGACGGAAAGAGGAAACCTGACAAGAGGGGAAAATGAGTGTTTGCCCAGGAAATTTTCTCATGTCCGTCCGCTGTGAGACCAACTGCTCGCTGGATGAAAGAGAAAATTTTAAGTGCTCTACTGGGAAAGCTCTCACTCCATCCGCTGTGAGACCGATGCTCGCTGGATGGAAGAAGGAAAACTGAAAAGTGGAAAAATTGAGTGCTTGCCCAGGAGATTTTTTCTCACACTGCATCCGCTGTGAGACCAACTGCTCGCTGGATGAAGGAGAAAAATGTAAGGGCTCCTCTGGGAAAGCACTCACTCTGCTCATAAAGTGATGGCGGTTTTTTGAGTGTCTAAGAAAAACGAAAAAGGGTAATTTAAACGTGGCATTGAGTGTGTGAGTGGAACTGAAGGGCTGGTAGCTTATGCGGAAAGCCGAATACATTTAATGAGAATTTCCAGTGTTATGGGGTGTCCGGAGTCGGGGGCGGGTGGGCTGGGATCTTTGGATCCCTTTAATCAGGGTTTGTGAATTGTTTAACTCCACAGAAGTAGTGCCGTACGACAGTTTATGGGAAAAACTGGATTGCCGCTCAAATAACCTTTAATAGGAGATAAAAGATTTGATTGGAAAGAGAAAAATCGGGGGAAGGCAAGTTATAAGAGACGTTATATTTATCGTTTCCTTTCTTTATGTTACCTCCAAGCGGTAATATAGGATTGAAGGGTCCTGGGAGATACCGCTTGGAGGATAAATTTTGATGCGTGCGACGTTAGCTTGGAGACCAAGCTTGCTGGACAGAGGAAATAATCAATTAAGGGTTTTAGCAGGAATAATAATTCTAAATGGTGATGTACTGGAGAGAAAACATCATTGTTATAGCAGTGTAGAAAATTAGCCAGAGGAACAGAGCTCCTGCGGGAGCAGAGAAGAGGTCACTGCTTGAGCAGTGTAGAAAATTATCCAGAGAAACAGAGCATCTGTGGGAGCAGAGGAGACGTCACTGCTGTGGCGGTGTAGTAAATTAGCCAGAGAAACGGAGCTCCTGTGGGAGCAGAGTAGACATCATTGCTGTGACGGTGAAGAAAATTAGCCAGAGAAAAGAGTTTCAGATGGAGCAGAGGAGACGACACTGCTGTGGCAGTGTAGAAAGTTAGCCAGAGAAACAGGGCTCCAGTGGGAGCAGAGGGGACGTCACTGTTATAGCAGTGTAGAAAATAAGCCAGAGTAAGAGAGCTCCAGTGGGAGCAGAGTAGACATCACTGCTGGGGCCGAGTGAAAATTAGTCAGAGAAAGAGAGCTCCAGTGGGAGCAGAGTAGACATCACTGCTGTGTCAGTGTAGAAAAAATAGCCAGAGAAACAGAGCTCATATGAGAATTATTCAGAGAAACAGAGCTCCTTTAGGAGCAGATGAGACATCACTGCTGGGGCTGAGTAGAAAAATTAGCCAGAGAAACAGAGCTCCTGTGGGAGCGGATGAGACATCACTGCTGGGGCAGAGTAGAAAAATTAGCCAGAGAAACAGAGCTTCAGTGGGAGCAGATGAGACGTCACTGCTGGGGTAGAGTAGAAAAATTAGCCGAAAGAAACACGGCTCCTGTGGGAGCAGAGTAGACATCACTGCTGGGGCAGAGTAGAAAAGATTAGCCAGAGAAACAGAGCTCCTGTGGGAGCAGATGAGACATCACTGCTGGGGCAGAGTAGAAAATTAGCCGGAAAAAAAAACGCGGCTCTTGTGGGAGCAGATGAGACATCACTGCTGGGGCAGAGTATAAAAGATTGGCCAGAGAAACGGAGCTCCTGTGGGAGCAGAGTAGACATCACTGCTGGGGCAGAGTAGAAAAGATTAGCCAGAGAAACAGAGCTCCTGTGGGAGCAGATGAGACATCACTGCTGGGGCAGAGTAGAAAATTAGCCGAAAGAAACACGGCTCTTGTGGGAGCAGATGAGACATCACTGCTGGGGCAGAGTATAAAAGATTGGCCAGAGAAACAGAGCTCCTGTGGGGGCAGAGGAGACATCACTGCTGGGGCGGTGGAGAAAATTAGCCAGAGAAACAGAGCTCCAGTGGGAGCAGAGGAGACGTCACTGCTGGGGCAGTATAGAAAATTAGCCGGAGAAACAGAGCTTCAGTGGGAGCAGATGAGACATCACTGCTGGGGCAGAGTAGAAAAATTAGCCGAAAGAAACACGGCTCCTGTGGGAGCAGAGTAGACATCACTGCTGGGGCAGAGTAGAAAAGATTAGCCAGAGAAACGGAGCTCCTGTGGGAGCAGAGTAGACATCACTGCTGGGGCAGAGTAGAAAAATTAGTCAGAGAAACAGAGCTCCTGTGGGAGCAGAGTAGACATCACTGCTGGGGCAGAGTAGAAAAATTAGTCAGAGAAACGGAGCTCCTGTGGGAGCAGAGTAGACATCACTGCTGGGGCAGAGTAGAAAAATTAGTCAGAGAAACAGAGCTCCTGTGGGAGCAGATGAGAAATCACTGTTGGGGCAAAGTAGAAAAATTAGTCAGAGAAACAGAGCTTCTGTGGGAGCAGATGAGACATCACTGTTGGGGCAAAGTAGAAAAATTAGTCAGAGAAACAGAGCTCCTGTGGGAGCAGATGAGACACCACTGCTGGGGCAGAGTAGAAAAATTAGTCAGAGAAACGGAGCTCCTTTGGGAGCAGAGGAGACGTCACTGCTGGGGCGGTGGAAAAAATTAGCCAGAGAAACAGAGCTCCAGTGGGAGCAGAGGAGACGTCACTGCTGGGGCAGTATAGAAAATTAGCCGGAGAAACAGAGCTTCAGTGGGAGCAGAGTAGACGTCACTGCTGGGCAGTGGAGAAACGTACCTGTGCAAATGAGCTGTGGTGTGAAGCCGAGCAAAAGCGGGAAGTAGATTAGGGCCTGGCTGGCCGATTATCATCTTCTTGAGCGCAAACAAAGATGCGAAAAAGAGGGGCGATTTAATCTTTGCAGGATTATGCACATCTTTATTAACGTTTCAAAATGGCTTAGGGAACTTTCACCCTGGCAGTTAAGTCCGTAACGGGGAATGGTTCGCATGAAAAATCGCTAATGTGAACGCCATTATGGGAACCGGGTGCGCACTGGGGTACCGGACCCGAGACTACCTGGAGGAGGTGGTGGTAGTACTGACTACCCAGCACGGACTCGGGTGCGCCCTTGTTCAGGAAATAAGGTATCCTGTGCATGCGTTTTAGCTTATTGTGATGTATTCAGTTAAATAAGTAAGGGATGATAGTGTTGAGGAATTACCCTGGATACGAGCGAGAGTGAGCCTGCAGTGTATTCGAGCATTGTACGTGGAATCAGAGCAACATATTTGTAAATCCACTGTATTCTTACGGGTCCGTTTGCAAGCAGCAGAAAACCACCTTATGCGACACACGTACAATAAACCTGTATTGTTCACTTAACTGCGCATAATAGAAGCAATTTTACTAAAAATAAATAAGTAAATACACAATATTTACCCACGTTCTGCTTTCCATCGAGCGCCGTGCACGTTTGCAATGACATAAGATGCACGCGAACGCACCAAGGTTCGATAGAATTAAATTGGGTGTGGAACCGGACCCACGCTGCGGGGGGCGTCGGGGACAAATGCGCTCGGACCGCTGCAAACACAGGATACAAACCATATATGGCATTTCACCGTAACAAGCCTAGTGTAAAAGCTCCGTTGTTTCTCATTTATTTATTTGTCATTTCTAAGGGTGGTTCCCTGCCGATTTGTTCGTTCTGGATTAGTAAACCAAATGGTGAAGCTGCGGGTTAGAATTGGTCTGAACTTCTGAAATCTTAAAAGAGGAGTCGATTCCTGTTAATGGAATCGATTCCTAGCTTTGGAATCGACTCTATATTCCTAACGCCTCGGATCGAGGAATCGATTCTTTTTGGGATCGAGGAATCAATTCTTTAGAATCGATTCCCAGCCCTAGCTACTGTTTACGTGTGAGTTTTACGCCATAAAGAAGCATCGCGTTTAAGGAACGCAAATCATTGTACAGAAACTATTTATATCGATCACAATTAGTATCCGGATAGCGTAAATGCTCGACATTCAACGATTGAAGCGATGCGAAGTTCAATCAGGGACGCGAAAGTTTTCAGCTAAGCACTCACAGAGTTGACCCGGCAGATGTTTGAGAGTGTGGATCAGCCGGGACTGGATCTGCAGCGTGGCTTAACTTACTTACTGCCTGTTGCGACGGCTGACGCTGGAGGAATGTCCATTCCTTTGCGTTAAGATGGCAGCATTGCCTTCCATATCTCTATGGCAGGAATTATTGAATGGTCCGGTTTAAAGATACCGCGGAAGTAGATTGCGGATGTTTCGCCCGGGGTGGCGATGACCCGTTTGTTTGGCCTGACGCCCATGGGATGATACCGGGTTGCGGAAAAGATTCCTAATTCTGGACGAAAGATTCTCTATCGAAAACAGGAAGAGCTAGATTCGGACATGGCCAAATGCTGCAAACTGCCAATGGATCGAGGTAAGACTGCTGAGTCTATATATACCCTCTTTTGTTGCTGATTGCTGATTGCCGTCCACTCGTGTTAATTATCTGAACGTGCTCCTCCCGAACTTAGTTATTAACAAAACTTCATTTAACGCTGCAGTTTGTTCAGCAAGCATTAATAAATGAAGAACAAAAACGAGTGTCTGCTGAGGGTAACTATAGTGGTGCTTTATCCGGTGGTGCGTCAGCGATGTCAATACAAGTTCGCAGTGATATGCAGACTATCTCCAAGACAGTGAGAGATGACAGATCTAGTTCGTGGAGATGTTACAAGTGTGGAAAAGAAGGACATATCAAACGTGACTGTCCAAGTAAGAAAAAACAGACTAAAATTCACAAAGCAAAAAATGTAACATGTGACCATGATGAAGAGTCATCTGAGAGTGCCTTTATTGCTAGAGAAAATCAGGATAAGACAACAGAACAGGTCGAGTGGTTGATCGATTCTGGAGCTTCAAAGCACATGACGTGTCATGAAGAAATTCTTCAAGACTACCAGCAATTTCCTAAAGCACAGTCTGTGAAACTTGGTGATGGAAGAGTGGTTGACGCTCTAGGAGTTGGTAATGTTAAACTGAGAATGACATTAAAAATGAGTGATGTACAAAATGTCACAATGTTTGATGTGCTGTATGTTCCCAAGTTATCCGGGAATCTCTTCTCAGTGGGAGCTGCAGTAAAAAAAGGGAATACTGTGCAGTTCAAGAAGTCTCGCTGTTACATTCGTAACAAAAATGGAAATCTCAGAGGAATGGGAACACAAAGATCTGATGGATTGTATCAGCTGGATGTAGAGGGAAGTGTCCATTGTGCGTCAAGTGCACTAGCAGCAACCAGCTTGTGGCATCAGCGTCTGGGACACACCACTAAGTTGAAGGAACTGAAAAAACTGGTAAATGGAGTAGACTTTCCTGAAGAGAAAGAAGTTCTTTTCTGTGAAGCATGTGTGGAAGGCAAGCTGTCAAGGAAGCCACATAAGCCAGTAGGAAAAATTCGTTCAAAACGTAAACTACAGTTGGTGCATAGTGACGTCTGTGGCCCAATGCAGACTGAGTCCATAGGTGGATCAAAGTACTTTGTGACTTTTATTGATGATTATTCTAGATGTTGCAAAGTATACTTCATGAAACAAAAGAGTGAAGTTCTTTCCAAATTCAAGGAATTTGAGAAAACATTATCCAATGAGTGCAGGCAGAAAATTGCAAGACTGAGAACGGATAATGGTGGGGAATACACTTCAAAAGAATTTCAAGAATACTTGAAGGTTCAAGGTATCCATCATGAGACAACTGTACCTCACACACCACAGCAAAATGGTGTTGCAGAAAGAAAGAACAGGACATTAATTGAAGCAGCAAGAACCATGCTCTCTCATGCTAAATTAACAAAGTCGTACTGGGCAGAGGCTGTAGCGACTGCAGCTTACACACAGAACAGACTCCCCACATCTGTTCTGAAACAAGTGACGCCGTATCAGAGATGGTGCGACAAACAGCCAAATGTGAGTCACATGAAAGTGTTTGGTTGTGTAGCTTATGCACATGTCCCAGACACAGAAAGAAGAAAACTGGACAAGAAGGCTGTGAAGCTTCGTTTCGTGGGATATGCCAACAATGCCAAGGGCTATCGTTTGTATGATGAAGAAAAAAAGAGGATTCTGATTCGTCGGGATGTGATCTTCAACGAGTCAGATTTTGACTTGAAACAGGAAGTGGACATTTCTTGTTCAGAGAACGAAGTGGTCATGAAAACTGACGAGAGAACATCAGTTGATGCAACTGTCGATGAAACTTCTAGAGTAGGTGGCAGAATCAGAAAGCCACCTAAGAGATTTGGTTATGATGAGTTTGCTGATCTGGTGACTGTTGAACATCATGCTAGTGTTTGTTGTGTTGCAGAACCAAGTACACTGAAAGAGGCAATGATGAGTTCTAACGCAAATGAGTGGCAGAAGGCGGCTGATTTGGAATATGAATCACTGCTTGAAAATAAGACATGGGATTTGGTGGAATTACCAAAGGATCGGAAGGCTATAGGATCGAGATGGGTGTTTAAAGTTAAGCATCATAGTGATGGACAAGTGGAGCGATACAAGTGCAGACTTGTCGCCAAGGGTTATTCACAGAAGTATGGTGCTGACTACGATGAAACTTTTTCACCCGTGGTACGTTTTAGCTCAATTCGTACATTGTTGTCCTTCGTTGTCCAAAATAACATGCATGTGCATCAGATGGATGTGGTAACCGCATTTCTAAATGGACACCTGGATGAGGAGATCTATATGGAGCAACCAGAGGGATACATCAGACCAGGGGAGGAAAATTTGGTGTGCAAGCTAAAGAAGTCAATATATGGACTGAAGCAGTCCCCTCGCTGCTGGAGCAAAACCTTCACAGAGTTCATGAAGAACATTGGTTTCAATCAGAGTACATCAGACCCATGTGTGTTTGTGAGATCTCGACAGGAGCTGGAGATATTAGCTGTGTATGTTGATGATCTAATTCTAATCACAGAGTCGATGGAAAGCATGGAAGAGCTGAAACAAGCTCTTAGCAAGCGCTACAAGATGAAGGACATGAGAGAACTGTCCTATATCTTGGGAATCTCAGTCATCCAAGACAAAAGAAAAAACTGTGTGTTTCTTCATCAGAAGCATTACATTGAAGCCATTCTTCAAAAGTATGGTATGCATGATGCAAATCCTGTTGCAACCCCTGCTGATGCAAATGTAAAGCTAAAAAAGGATGATGGTGTCAGTAAGTCTGTGAATTCAAGTACTTATCAGTCTATGGTAGGTAGTCTACTGCAGTGTTTCCCAAACTTTTTTTCTGGCGACCCACATTTTAAAGTCGATAAATCCTTGTGACCCAAAAAACATTAGGCCCATATAGTTCATATATCACGAAGAGAATTTATGCATTAACAAAATATGTATGACCATTTTTTAAGGTCATTTTTTAAGCTTCCAGTTAACTATTTAAAAGAGATACAGATATTTGACAAAGCAATTTTTTTGTTTAACCTGTTGTTGACAATATGCAGAGGTGAAATGAGAAAGGAAAAGTTGACAGGGCATCTCATTGTTTTCATATTCTCATAGTTACAGTGTACATAATTTACTATAATAATTATTATAGGCTTAAATTAAAATATTCTGACACTGAGACTTTGTAACCATGCATGGCTCACTACCACTGCATAAAATGCCTAAACAGGCACAAAAAAAAAAAAACTACACACACGATTAAATACATATTCCTCTACCCCCCTAATAAATCTAAGGCAATATAAATGACTATAACATAGCATTCAATATAAATATTCCACATTTATGCCCAAACCATGGTAAATTATTACATTCAGGCTATTACATGGTAAATGTTTGTAAGGGGGGTGATTAGGGCATTTAGTCTTCTAACTTTATTCATGTTTCTTCTATTTTTCTCATCAGTAGTGTTGGGAATGTTAAGACTGTTTCATCCGATTTAAAACTAGTTAAAATCATTGAGTGATGTGTGGTTTGTAAGAGAGAGGAGTACGTGTCCGACGCTTCTTAAAGGATGTCGCGCAACGTTGTTTAATAATAGTGTCCGGGACCGGGAGTAAACGCAACTCCTTTAAGCTTTGCGTTCCGTTATCCACTGGGCCGTGCTGCCTAGTTCAAAGTAAACTAGTGAAACGACTGAAACCAGCGCTATTTTGTTCTCTATTTGTTGTTACTTACCGAGAAACCGCTTCAGGTGAACAAATCCGAATCGTTTCAGACCGTTATGCACGCGCGTTTGGCCAATGGCCAATTCATGGAAAGGAAATAATCAAACCAACGAATGATTATTATCGCTGGTTCAGTCGACAGAAATACGGGACACACATAAAAACTGCTGAAATATTCGGACTGTAAACTTTTCTCTCAGGTCAGTCGGAGTGCTCATGGTACACACACAGTGCGTGCGTATAGTCATCCAGCTGCACGCGCCACTGCGTCCACGCGCATATCTAACCAAATTTAGCCGCGCGGCACCACCAGAAAATAGGAGGAGAGGGAGGTTGGGGTGCCCTCGGCCGTATGGAGATGATTGGCGGGCCGCACTTGGCCCGCGGGCCGCCAATTGAATAGCCCATATCTAGAGAGTAGCCTACAACACACTGAAAAATAGTGCTCGACTTGGCGACCCAGACAAAATCTCCTGCGACCCACGTGTGGGTCGGGACCCCGACTTTGGGAATGACTGGTCTACTGTATGCTGCGATGGCCACACGACCTGACATAGCACAAGCTGTGAGCGTTGTATCAAAGTTCAATGCAAACCCAAGTGTTTCACATCTGACTGCAGTGAAGCGAGTTCTACGATACTTGAAGGGAACAGTGAACCTTGCACTCAAGTATGAACAGACAGAATCTACAGCTTTAGTTGGTTTCTCAGATGCTGACTGGGCTGGAGATCAGGACGATCGTCGCTCTACAACCGGTAATGTGTTTTTACTGGGTGGAGGAGCTGTGAGTTGGCTCAGTAAGAAACAGTCAACTGTTGCTCTTTCAACAGCGGAGGCTGAGTATGTTGCACTTAGCCAAGCAGCTCAGGAATGTGTCTGGCTTAGACGACTTCTGAGTGATCTTGGAATGGATGCTACTCCTGTGGTGATCCTGGAGGATAATCAAGGAGCTATTGCAATTGCGAAGAATCCAGTTGATCATTCAAGAACCAAGCACATTGACATTCGTTACCATTACATTCGTGAATGTGTGCAGAATGGACAAATACAACTAAAGTATTGTCCCACAGATGACATGAAGGCAGATATCTTTACCAAGCCATTGGTGAGACAGAAGTTTGAGTATTTCAGGAGTGAGATTGGACTTTGTTTCATTTAATTCTGTTTAGTCTTATCTTGAATGGACTGTACTGTTAACTATGTTACGGTGTCAGACTATTAACTTTGAAAAAAAGGAACTACAAATTTATTTATTTTTCTTTGGGGAGTTAATATAATTTACTAAGAAAGGCTTAGACCCATTGTAAAATTAAGTGGGAGTGTTGTAATATAGTAATTTGCCAATAGGTGTCACTGTTGTATTAAGTGAGTCACCACAGTTCTGTTATTTCTTCTTCGCTGTTTTTTCTCTCTCTCGCTGGAGTTAATAAAAGAACACGTGAACTTTCAACAACCTAAAACACGGATACCCGGAAAATTCCGTGTTTGGCGCAGATGCGTTTTTTCATTAAACCCGGAAAATTCCGTGTTTGGCGGGGAAAGAGTTAATGCTTTTTAGAAGCTCTAAAATAAGGTATACTTGCAGGGCATATTTGGTCTGTGTGAGTCGCGGGCTCGTTGCTCGGCCCGTTCGGGCCACGTGTCGACTGGAGGTGCTGTCCTGCGTGCGTGCGTCACGTGGAGTGCGGCCGCAGCGTGTTTGCGCGGCCCGTCCCGGCGTGTGCATGGCTCCTTTGTTCCGTGGGGAGTCACGTGGCGTTTGTTGGCATTCAGCGCGAGTGTTTGAAAGGCTTAAAGTCTTTGAGGTGACGTAACCCAAGGAAATAGTTCGGCAAAGTCCACTTCCTTTCCTGGGAGACGAACTTGGTAGTCCATTTGAGGAAAAGACGAGACTTTTAGGCGAACAAAAGAAAAGATCCATGGTCGGATCAGTTACGCGAGCGTTACATGTTTCTCTGAGACGGTCAGAATAGGAAGGCAAGAGGCAGAGCCTGCGCGCTCCTTTTATCTCCTTGGCGGAATCCATCCCTTTCCTGTTGGCTTGAGCCAATCGGGGAGATGGACGTTGCTCGTGGGAACTCTTGGTTTATTGTCCTTTGTTCCTCAGCGCGCGCTCCTCGTGGAAGGGGGTGTGTTCAATGAGGGTTTTATAGTAAAACAATCTAGTCTTCATTGGCAGTAAAACAAATTAAAAATACACTTTACTTTACATCTCTATGCATATTCGGGTGTTTCATTCAATAAGCATTCTGGAGACATCAAAGAACATTATGTTACATCAAAGGAATATACACTTATGTTTATGATGCATGAAGAAGATATTTCTAATTTCTATTTATGCTGTGACCAAACAAGTTATTTCACTGTGACATGAGGGAAGAACACACATACATAAAACCATTGAATACCTTTGTTAAATGTCTTTAAAACCAAAAGAGATGTATTTCTCTTTGTTCAGAGACATTCGTTTGGCCACATTCTATTGGTCCCATAAAAGTCTTGTAACTAGATGCCACTGGGGTAAGTGGATGAATGTGTGTGTGTGTGTGTGTGTGTGTGTGGGGGGGGGGGGGGGGGTTTGATTCGCCTGGCCAAAATCCTTATATCTCCCTCTTTTCGTTAGGTGAAGTCCTTGTGTGAACTTCATCGAACAACACCATCGCAATGGACGGATGGCAGGTAAATCGTGAGGGTCAGGTGGCAGGCGGCGGCTAGGCTGAGGTAGGGGCTCAGCTTGCTGAGGTTTGACGCAGTCGTACCCTCTTCCTGAGGGTCCCGTGGTGGCTGTGGAGGTTTGCATTTCCTTGCCTCTGGTGCAGCGTGGATGTCAAGTGTCAGGGTGTGGTTGATTACCGTAGAGGTACCCAGTGCAGAATCAGCTGCGGTCCAGGATTGGACAACCGGTGATGCAGTTGTGCAGTTCAGTGCAACAGGTGTGCAGTCGAGACACAGCTGGGAGGGCTATGTCACTGGGAACAAGTCCAGTTTGGCTGGGCCCCTCCTTTCATCGTTCATAATTCCAGTTCTGGAATCAGGGTGAAATCGTGGGTTTCGTCACGGCTGGGACTTGACTCAGGCTCGGTCGCAGCAGGGTAGCTCGGGTCTTGGAGCAAAGGCTGCTTGGTGAATTTTAGCAAAGTCATTCTGGCAGACAGTGAACAGTTGTCTCGCTGGATCTCACTTGTCTGGTTCAGTAGAATGCTGTGAGCGTTGCGGATTTATCACAGTTCCTTTCAATTTCTTGATGGTCTGTGAGGAGGCCCTCTGTGTTGTGAGTTACCTTTTGGCTGTGGGATTTCAGTTCGTTTTGTTGCTGGACAGGCCGGTGTTTGACTGCGTACTGACAGCAGCGGCGTGGGAGTCCATTTAGCTCTGCTTGCGTGGCAGTCGACCATATGCTGCCTGATGTCGGACCCGGCGGTGAGACGGTCGACAGTAGCTGTCCTCTGGTTGGCTGGAGGCACAGGAAGACGACCACAGCAGCATCCTGTAACAGAGACAGGGGAGAGAGAGAAAGGGAGGAAAGAATTCAGTGGCTGTCGGCTGGGACAGTCTGATGCCTTTGAGGATGCCGAGATGTCCTGGTGCTGCGGTGTGCAGCCCACATGGTGCGTGACAGGGCATACACTGGCATATCCCCCTTTTTGCACCGTGGCAGCACAAGCCGTGGCGAAGTGATGTCACGAGGTGCATGAAACTGAGGTGTAGGGCCGTTGAGCAGCATGTGCTTGGTGAGCTGCCTGGTGTTGTGTTCGACGGCAGGCTTGGGAGGTCGGAGGGGTAGAGAGGTGGTAGTCTCAGAGTTCATTTGGTTAGTCAAAGTCTGTGGTAAGCTGAAAGGTGCAAGGTAGCAAGTTCACATCTCCATTTGGTACTGAGGCTGTGCCTTTATGGCTGGCTGAGGGAGTTCTTGTGACCTCTGTGGCCTGCCAGTTAGGTTCTCTTGACCTGTATGACTGGAGGGGGAGGGGTTCTTGAACTTGAGCTCAGACATTCGGTTGTTTAAAGTCTATTTAAAGGCTCAAAGCGATCTCACGGATCTTGGGCAATCAGAAGTGAGTACGTGATCGTTTGTGATCGGTACACTGGGTGAATCAGGCTCATAGGACCAATTGTTGGGTGAATGGGAGCTACCTGTTTTGAGCCAGAAGTTGTTTTGGCTGTAGGGTTTTCATTCAGCTCACATGTTTGGGCTTTGAGAGTGCGTTCTTGACTCTTAGCTTTAGCAGTGAGTCTTTCGAAGAGTTGGGCTAACCTTAGCGTGATGTTTGAGCTAGTGTCTGACAGGCCTTCAAGGCTCAAATGATTGTCTCTGGTGGTGGCTATGTAGAGTCTTTTGTGCCACCCCCTTTTGGGTTCCCAGAAGTTTTGGCGTCTGGGCTGGTGTTGTGATCGATGAGCGGTTAGGGCCGGTCTTGTGTGGGACACATGCTCAGGTTGTGCAGCTGTCAGTTGTGGTCGCTGCTTGGTGCTGTCACTTTGTGATGTGACAGTGAGCTATGTGATCTGATGCTGACGAGCAGTGTTCTGGGTGTCTGGCTTGGATCTTGCGCTGAGACATAGGATGTCTGGCTTGTCCTTCTTATGAGGTCTCGTGCAGAAACGCTTTCAGCACCTTCAGCATTTCTCCATCTGTGACGTGGCTGCACTGTTGTTATCTGATGTGTGCTCAGACTTGTGCTTACCAGTGGCGTGTTGAGAGGGGTACCGCTCTGGGCTGGTTGGGCTTGAGTCTCTTGGTGATGGGGGTGTGGTTCATTCTGGGTCGCCGGCTGGCTTCCAGAATTTTTCAGAGCTCTTGCTCTGGTGCGTTAGATGAGCACCATCACAGTTGTGTTGCCCTCTCAGCAGTATTCCACCTGGAACGGTTTAACTCTCAGTGAAAGCATTTGTGATGCGTGGGGTGCCCTTTAGAGGTAGCTCTGAGTCGTGCTCGGAGACAGGTTAGTTTGAGGGTTTTTTTTACACAGTCTCACAGTATAACCCTTGGTCTGATTCTGGATGAGGGAGTTAAGCGATCAAAGCTTATTGCAACAGCTGATAGTCCATTTTGACAGTCTCTGTTTGGCGATCTAGGAAGCTGTGCACCTCACGACTGGACGTAATCCATATCAAGCAGAATCTGTTTCATGCAGTCATGTTGGTTAGACAGTTTGCAAGTGAAAGTCTTGTCTGCATGTCTTGGGTAGATGCAGGGTTCTGAGTGAACCTTGGGACCTTTCTGGTTAGCTTTGTTGCATCCTTTTTGGAGCCATGCAGTGGTTTGGGGCAGTGGTTCCTTGGAAGGTTGAGGTCGGGTTAAGCAGGGGCTCTGTGGCATTCTGGCACACTTGTTGTGAGTGACTAATGCATGGCCCTAAAAGTTCAGAACTACTGCTTAATAAGTTAGTTAAGTGTTAAGCATAAAGCTAAGTGTCTCTTGTGTCCTTATCTTAGCTGTGAATGTTAGGGCTAAGTCTTGTGTGGTTCCGAGAGTATTTCCTGGAAAGGACATATCCGAGATGAAATAAATAACGTAAGGTGGTCCTTATTAGGGATGCACCGAATATTCGGCCGCCGAAAATTTTCGGCCGAAAATGGCCCAAAAGTGCATTTTCGGTTTTCGGCCGAAAGACTTTTATCACCGAAATAATACGGCCGAAATGTTGTGATGACGCAAACAGAAACCGCGACCTGCACGTGCTTGTCTGAAGCAACATGTCTGCGGTGTGGACGTATTTCAGTGTATCTGAACCCGCGATGAGACGGAAACCTTGTTTATCCACCTATAAACAATGCGTGCCGCCATGACGACCACTCCGGTTCCGAGCGGGTCAAGAGCGGTGCGCGCGCTGTCTGTGGAGACACGCGCTGCGGAGGCAGGCGAAAGTATAAACAAGGCAGCGCGAGTCTCCACAGACAGCGAGCGCACCGCTCTTGACCCACTCGGAACCGGAGTCGTCGTCATGGCGGCACGCATTGTTTAGAGCAGGAAACAATTAAAAATTAGACTCGCGCTGCGGAGGCAGGCGAAAGTAAACAAGGCAGCGCGAGTCTCCACAAACAGCGCGTGCACTGCTCCAAACGGTCGAGGCGTTTATACTTGACGCGCTCTCCGTTGTAACTGTTACTATTCCTTGAAACGACAGGGGACGACTCAAGCAACTGTCCTCTAACCATCAGGAATCGGCGAGAAGAAGACAGATAAATACATGACAATGTTTATTTTTTAGTATTCCACCACCAATACAAAAATAATCATGTAAAGTAAAACCCAGTAAACCCTGAGATTATTACTTGTGACATTACAAAAAAAAAATGTATATGGGAACATGTATAGAACTAAATTAATGCTCTCTTAAATATTTTCTACATTCACTAAAAATGTTTCATTAAGTTTCATGTACATTTGTATTAAACATGGACCATTGTTCATTTAAAAAGGCTTTTTATGCTATTGTGTGCTACATTTTTTAAAATGTAACTAATTTAGACCTGCAAACTGGGTGCTAGTGATGAGAAGTTTGCGGTTGGCTTTGTTTTTGAGAGAACATTTCATTTTAAAACCTTTCTGCAGGCCAGTAGATTATTATTTAGTGCACACATGAGTGGGGTCAAGTTAAACATTTTAGTTTGAATTTTATTTTATACTGTGCATTGTGCTAAATATATATTTGCATAATTTGTAATTGATTTATTCTTTGAAAATGTTATATTAATTTATGCAATTGCAATGCCTTGATTTTAGTAAAGTTTGCACAGTCATAGCCATAAATACAATGATACTAATAATTGGCATAATTTCTTTCGGTGTTTCGGTTTTCTGTTTTCGGCCTTGGTTTCCTCTTTTTCGGTTTTTTCGGTTTCGGCCAAGAATTTTCATTTCGGTGCATCCCTAGTCCTTATGACTAAATTATTTCTCTGGACTTAGCTGGTGGTCCACTATGGCTCGACGAAGTGAACAATAAAAGGAAAAGGACAGCTTTCTTATTTAAATTCTGCTTATTATCGACCCTCAGGACTCTAGTAGTGCCCTAGTATATTGTTGAAATTACTTGCGTTGCAGGGTCACAAACGAGTGCATTGGTTGAAACTAAGCCAAAATAACAAATAAGGGTGTCTCTGTTTCCTTTCTGGGCCCTATGGGGAATGGAACCACACTCGGACAAGAGAGGAAATGAAATTAAATCCTATAGATGACTTAAGGGAATAGCTGCTTGCTATTATTATCAAGGTCAAAGGAATGAAATAATTACTGAGGAAAAATAAAATTAAGATTAAAGCAAAAGGAAATAAAATGATCAAAACACGGGAATGATCTGAAGTCGAGAATATTCAGTGGCATTAGTGACTAAACTTTGGATTTGCTTTGATCAACATTATAGTGGGTTGTAGCTGTTGGGTGTTCAAAACCACATTTCACCAGTTTTCATGTAGTTAAACTTAAGTTTAATTAACAAGGCATCTGCGAAGTTCGTCCTTAACGGTTAGCAAGGAGTAATTCCTAACCCAGTGAAGGTAAACTTTAGCTAATAAGAATGGTAAACATGGAAAGTGAGTAATTTGAAACCCTAACTGGTGTTGAGAAAGTATTCTAGAATACTTTGCACTGTGGAACACGAGCGGTAAGTAAGGGTTCACGCAAATGATGCTAACTGTTAACTGTGGGGGTTATTCAGCTTAGCCTATGTTGGATGGGAGCTAGGTTAGGTTAGCCTAGCCTAAGTTAGCTTGATGCTAAGCTAGGTTAGCTTAGCCTAAGTTAGCTTAGTGCTGGGTTAGCTTAGCCTAAGTTAACTTGATGCTAGGCTAGGTTAGCTTAGCCACCCAGGCTGGTTTGTTTACAAAAGTGCCATTACGAGGTAACACTTCCTGTGACAAGTTGTTGTCATGGGAACCATAGCGTGTCAGAGCAATTCAGTACCTGAAGAATGTCTGTATATTTTACATGAATCATGCACGTTTTAACGGGTTAAAAGGAGGCGCCTATACTTTATGATTTTCAAGAACTTTGGTTGCATTCAGTAAAACGCAAATGTGTTTTGGCATTTGCTGATTTTCTCATGGAATTCTGTTCTTTACTTTACACGTCTTCTATTTGTTTACAGAGTAAGGAAATAGATTTGCTGCAAGTCAAAGCTTGTCTTGTTCTATTTGTTCACAGAGTAAGGAAATAGATTTGCTGCTGAGTCAAAGCTCGTCTAAGCATATATAGGTACGTCTCTCTCATGCATGAATTGTTTTGATCGTTTAGTGGCTTTCTGCTTGTCGATGCAGCTAAAATTTAGGTGAATTACATCAATCTAACAATAAAATTAAGCCCTTTACTAGAAAGCGGAGCGTCACCCAGGTCTACCTACATATAACTCTGTCCTGAGCTTCCTTCGTCAGGAACAGGTTTAGTCATACCGCGATTTGGATTTCTTTTTAACCAAAGCAGAATAGATATCGGTACAGATTACAAGCTGCTGAGGTGATACCTTTGTTACACAGACTTACGCTTTAATGCTAAAGTTCTTGATATCAGTTGGGAATCTAAGGCTGTTTTTTTTTTTTTAAAGTAGAGATGTCAATTTCAGCTATTTGTTTTATCTGCATTTAGACAAGCCAGCGATCAAAATGCGTGTTGCACGTTGCGTTCTAGTGGGATCGCGATGATTGAGTGCACGCCTGTAGGTTAACAATAGTTTAAAACTCGGGTGGTTTTACTACACTCTATCGTCAGGGTAACGTACTGTAGGCCCTGTTTGGAGTTGGTGTTTTCTGTAACTCTTCACTGTCACGAAACCTAATGTTAAACGGTGCTGATTTAAACAACATCTAGAAACTATCTGTTTCAAAAGAGTCGTGCATAGTCCGTCGGCCGTTGAGGCTTACATGTCTATCTAAGATTCCTTTAACTTAGTAAAATTCTAATTCTACAAACGCAGAGTCTTGCACAGTGTTCGTGCTGTGTGTCTTCTGGTTCTGCAGTTCAGAATAATTTGGGGTTTGAGGAATTTTTACTGGGGGCCTTCACGCCTCGTTGAGTGGGCATGGTGTGGGGCCGAGAGAACTATGGTGACTGACGGGTTTTTGGAGGGAAAGTTTCTTGAAACTGGCGTCCTCCTCAGTTACAGGTTCGTTGCAAGTTCCACAGAAAACTCGTTCGGAGCCGGTGATAGCACAGGCCCTCCTGGGTCTGTCCTGCTGGGTGTCGGTGTCGTGTGTTCACTGGTTGGAGACAGCAGGTGAAAAGTCAATGTCTTTGTCAGATTGTCAGAGATGTTGTGGAAGGCGGGCTTTTCCACCCCCTTTTTCAGCTCTTGTGTTTTGGCTGAAATGTGCAGACTGGTCAGGGTGTTGCAACTCTGTGGGTCAAGTTCGTGTTCGAGATCTTGTCTCTGCTGCACGAGCTTGTGGGTGGTCGCACGGGCCTCTTGCGCAGGCCGTGGCTTTTGAGTCTCTTTCAGTTCAGTCTCTGCTCTTTGCAAGCGACTTCACTTTGTCGGAGTTTCTCGTTGCATTCTTCTTAGTTCTTTTCTCTGACTATTCTTCTTCAGTCTGTGTAGAAAATTAGACAGGGCAGTTTGAAGTCTTTCCACTTTCTTCGGTAGCTCGGGGTCATTGTCATCCTCGGCATTGCAACCTTGTGCTCCAGGGCAATGCGGCTCCTTTCGCGGAGCGTGCGTGTGCGTTGAGCTGGTAAGCGAGGTTGTGACGTGTCTGGCCCAGTCTTTGTCAGCTGTTCTTGGCTCGGGGCTCTGAGTCGCTGGTGGCTTTGGGCAGGGATGGAGATGTCATGAATCTCAGCCATGTCTCCAGGTTGTCCCAGCGGGTTGTGGGACTGTAGGACTGGAACATACTGGCTTCACTGTGGGCGAGAGGAACACAACACACAGAGAGACCACTGCAAGTTCGACTACGTTTAACAAGCTATAATACAGGCTAAGCCGTGTATGAGAATTTTGGTTAACTGATGCAGACAGTTAAACCGTTTGGTGGGACAATTTGGGTAGGTCTTCATGGGTCTGAATGAAGATTTTTGACAGGGCGCTAGCTTAGGGGTCACCTGTTGGTGCTAACGACTTGGTTGTCAAACTATTCTTCAGCTTTCCTTGGTGTGTCAGAGAGGTTCTGTCTCTAGGTGAACTGAAAGGAACAGAGCACAACAGAACAGAGCAATGGCAAGCTAGCAAAGTTTGAAGTAACATGCAACCATCAAAGATGGGAAGGTCTGTAATGAAATGGCATTAATAGTACACCAGAAGTGTTAGAAAGGGGAAGAAGAGAAGGCCTAAGCCTGTTTGGAGCCGGTTTGTGGCTCGGAGAGGAGGAAGCCAACCACCTCAAATTACCAGGGGAATCTGTGGCAAATAGTAAGTGGATGGGTTTTAATACCTTTTCTAGTTTGCCTGGGGTGAAATGAGGTCATTCTGGCTGGAGTCAGCATCGTGGTTGGTCCTTCTGTCGCCCCACACATGACAGCAGTGTCCCGGGCCTTTCGGTGCATCTGTACCGAGGTGCGCCCTCTCAAGCAACTTGACCTTGAACACAACCGGCGGTGCCAGATTGGTGATATCGTGTTGCGGGCCGCACCAACAGAAAGATACAGGAAAGTCCGAGACCCGCACTCAGTCAGCGATGGAGATCAGACGAACCAGCTCGCTGGACCCAAGGCAGAGATGACTGTCAAATCACCACAGCACGAGAGAGATTTCTACTTGCAAACACAAAACAGGATGAAGAACAAGTGTACTTCAATGTGAATTAAAGCTCCTTTATCTAAATCAAATTGAGTGTCTATTTTTGTAGAAAAATCAAAGGCAACGGCTTTGCTAAAAATTACGGTATAAACAAAAAGGAAATTATGACAATGTTAATTATCAGAATAACCTAGCCTCCATTCAGGAAATGGATAGAGTGCAGCAATGAAGAACACAGGAGGAAGCGAGCCGTAGTGGCGGGTTTTGGCCACTAAGGGTTTTGGGCCATTTCCTGCTAGTGTTCCACCAGGCTGACAGAGAGCTTGATTTAAATTGTATTCAAACTGATTTAAACACAATTCAAATTGAGCAAATGCATAGGGGTTAAGTAACCATTAGATTAGTAAGGATACAGTTGTACCGAGACCAAATCAAAATTATTAAAAATAATTTGAGGAGGAAATATAGAAATAAAGCCATAAACAATTCCCAACGGGAAATGAGAGAATTAATTCAAATTAACTTCGAAATTTGTCTGTTTCAAACCAAATTTGAATAAGTGTAAGGAATTAAAGGTTGGTGTCATATTTGATGATAATCACGATTACGGTGAGGGATCAGTGATAACCAGAATACAACCAACAGAGAGAGCCATGCAAAACAGAGTGATGTTAGCTGATGACTTAGCAAAAGGACGGCCACAAGGGGGCGCTTTCCTCTAAGTGGTCATCAGAAGCTGCTAAGACTTAATTCTGAATTTTAAATTCAAACGTGGTTTGAACCAAATTCAAAACAAGTGCACACAGTCAAGGTTAAGAAAATCATGTTATTACAATGAGGCTGTAAATTGCACATGCATTGAAAGTTAGAGAAACTAGTTCAAAATTTCAGTAAGAAAATAGGAATTTTCTAACAGAGAATTTTAAGGAAAAGATGACAGCTGTTAGTGTCCACACGATGGCGCCACTGCGCTCACACGGGGTAAAGTCAGGACACTGGTGGAAATTTGATACTGCAAAGCACTCAAGGGCGCACCCTAGTGTCTGGCAGTAGTATTACAACCAGCCCGCTGCCCCTGTGATTTATTCAGAGGGAGTGGAGCGTTACCTCCTCCCTGCTGTATAATCACAAATATTACGGAAATTTCCGGTACTATATTTTACAAGCACGTTTGGCAGGATTTTTTTTTTCCGCTGCGTTATGCAAAAGAAAACAGGAATTACTCGTCTGTTTCAAAACTCCAAATAACATTTATCACAACTAGTATTAATGATTAGAATGTTTTCCGTTTTGGATTTTTTTTTTTTGGTGCTATATTTATTTAACACGTTAGCAGGTTTTCTTCGCTGCATTGTGTAAAGGAAAGCAGGAATTAATAGTCTGTTTCAAAAACTCCAAATAACATTTATCATAACTAGCATTCATGATTAGAATGTTTTCTGTTTTGGATTTGTTTTGGTGCTATATTTGTTTAAAACACGTTCGCAGGTTGCTTCGCTGCATTGTGCAAAGGAAAACAGGAATTACTCGTCTGTTTCCTGCTCCAACAGGCATATATCAAATAGCACTTATGATAATATGCTTGACGGTTTTATACATTGAGTGGCTAAGTCAATGTTTTTTCAACCAGGAGCTTATCGTTACTCTAACGATTATAATATAAGGCCTTTTAAGACCAGTAAAAGAGCATCGTTTTACCATATCTTGTCTTCCGCACTATTCGAAGAATTTCGTTCGGACAGTGGAGTTAAAATTATTAAAAGTGTCATTTATGCGCAGAGGTTTTTTACGGAGGCGTATTGCATTCACTCTGCTCTGTTTTTCTGAATTAACGAGTTAATTTTTCATGAGAAAAAAAAATTTGCTCTGTTTTTCTGAATTAACGAGTTAATTTTTCATGAGAAAAAAAAGTTTTGCTCTGTTTTTCTGAATTAACGAGTTAATTTTTCATGAGAAAAAAAAGTTTTTGCTCTGTTTTTCTGAATTAACGAGTTAATTTTTCACGAGAAAAAAAGTTTTTGCTCTGTTTTTCTGAATTAACGAGTTAATTTTTCATGAGAAAAAAAGTTTTTGCTCTGTTTTTCTGAATTAACGAGTTAATTTTTCATGAGAAAAAAAAAGTTTTGCTCTGTTTTTCTGAATTAACGAGTTAATTTTTCACGGAAAAAAAGTTTTTGCTCTATTTTTCTGAATTAATGAACTCCTTCAAAATCCTGCCAGGATCTCTATTTTAGCTGGATTGCATGGAGGAAACATGCCTTCGACTACGCACCTTTCTAGTTTAATCCGATTTTATTTTACTTTGGGTTTGAGGCATTGAGAGATACTGCTGTCTTTAAGTAATATAAATGGCATTGTTACGTCAACTTTGCGCAGACACCTCAAGACTTTGCGCCTGTTCAGACGAAAAGAACATTCGGATCTGCTGGACATTGCTGTGTTTTTCCAGGATCAGCTGAACCGATATGGTATGCTTCACGGATACAAGATGATGCATCTGAAATGCATTCAGGCTGGCTACGTGGTGACACAAGAGACAATCAGGCAATTGTTGAAAATACTGGATCCCCATGGAGTGCAACTGAGGCGCCGGAATCGTCTTCGGCGACGTTTGTATCCAGGCCCGAATTTTTTATGGCATGTTGATTCATACGATAAACTCAAACCATATGGGATCTGCATCAATGGTGCAATCGACGGGTTTTCACGAATGGTGATATGGCTACATGCATTCTCTACAAGTAGTGATCCCAAGGTCATCGCTGGATACTTTATTGATGCGGTGTTATCAAGGAATGGGACAGCCACCCGAATTCGCTCAGACTTGGGGACAGAAAACTGTTACATTGAACAGATGCAGATGTTCATAAGACATGATCATACGGATGATTTTTCGAGAAATTGCTATTTGTATGGCTCAAGCAATCATAACCAACGGATAGAGCAGTGGTGGGGATTTTTGAGTAAGCAGCATGCACAGTTCTGGATCAACCTATTTCAAGATCTAAAAGATTCTGACGACTTCACCGGTGACTTCCTAGACAAAAGTCTAATACAGTTCACATGTCTTGAAATAATAGAGGTAAGAAATGCGCTTTAGACATGTAAATTGTGTTATGTTATTCAGCTACTATTTGCCCATACGCCAAAATGTTGACATGCAGCATAATTCTAATTTCATTGGTCTAACAGCTGTTCCATAACAGAAGCAAATGGGCGATAACCTTTAGTTATTTAAAACTGTCACCGTCCTTCTAGCGGGACGGCCTAACTTTACTTCTATATTTCTTTTAAACCCTAATCTAATTATTATATTATATATCGCTGGAAAGGTCTAAGACTTCTAAATACATATTCTACCCCTGTTTTGTGTTTCAAATTATTTAGGAAGAGTAATTGATGAATTTATGACAAGAGTGCACCTCAAAAAATATTTTGTAAATAATTAAATAATATTTGGTAAAATAAATATTTTATTTAAAATAGAAAATATATAGTACAGTATAATTTAATGTAAATTTAAACTTCCATAGCTTTTCATACTTTTATTTTTTGAAGTGTTTTCACTTCAGCAATAATCTGCTGAGTGTTTTCTTTAAAACAAGACCAAATTTTGGTATATATTCAAAAGCATTCTTGAATTACAACCATTTAAGTTTGGGGTTAATTCGATTATTAAATTAATTTGTAGATCACAATTTTTCCTACATATAGTTGACTTTTTAAGAGATAAGTGGATTAGAATTGGCTTTATGCACAGCTGCTCTACTTCCTGAACTTCAGCCAGCTCCTTGTTTCCTGTCTGCTATTATTGGCCAAACTTGATTAATTCAGGTGTGTCTGATTATTGTTGCCGTGAGTACTGAGGTCAGTCACACCTGAATTAGTCAAGTTTGACCAATAATAGCAGACAGGAAACAAGGAGCTGGCTTAAGTTCAGGAAGTAGTGCAGCTGTGCATAAAGTCAATTAGCAGCAGCCTACATCTTTAACAATAAAATGCAACACAAACATTAATACAGCTGTAAAATTAATCCTGTTATATTGATGAAACTGCTATTAATATTAACCCAAAACATCATAATAGTAAAACACTGACTAGGAAAATTTACCACACTATGAGTACCGGTACCCTACTTTTATTCATTACATTCTAGTATTTTTATGTACATTTTGGTGAAAGAAAATAGTTTCTCTGCATTAGTGGGACACAGTATGTGAGAGAGGGATGACTTACTATCTGACCCTGATTATATAACACAAATCTTAACATGCAGAGATGTATTGATTTCAAATATAGAATTTAACATGCATGAAACTGTTTGAAAAACTACATTTATTTTTGCCTGCAGGTGGTATTGCAACAGTGTGGACTAATTATTTTTTACTTTTCCACTCTTTTTCTTTACATTTAGAGAGAACTACAGGATGTTGTTCACCTCTGGAACACTCACAGAATTCGCCCATCCAGAAATGCTGTGTCTCCACATGGACGTCCATTGATGATGTATACTCTTCCCCAAATTTTTGGTGCTAGGGAGTACCTTAAAGAGGCATCCCAACAGAAGATACAGGCTTGTAGGGAGGAATGTCGTGAGAGAGGACCATATCCCTGTGATAATACAGTGTTTGACATTTGTTGTCTTGCAATGGCAGAAAACAGTCTTCACCCACCAACCTCTCCAGAGGAAGCCATTGATCTTTACTTGTTCTTACGTGCTTACATACGTACCCAAATTTAATAATCATAAGTTGTTATACTGGATCAAATGACTGAATGTGAGCACCCACTCATAGCCAAAAACAACAACAGAATTTCAGTTTGGACAGAAAGACTGTGTTTAAGCAATCAATAATAGACAACTCTTTCATAATTGACATTTTCCAAATGAGCTCCATTTCATCTCTTTTTATTCATCATTATGTAAAAAATACATCTAAACCACACAACTGGGAACAATCCTGTAACTGCAAATGAAAGGTATCAAATGTTGTCAAAATTGGCACATATGTCCTTATGAAGGAACTATTTTGTATCACCAGAAGTGGTCAGACACACTTTGGGCTCATTGTAATCAGGGCAACCATGATGTTTGAATGGCCTTTAAATCAAACATATTATTGTATGTTGTTATCGTGTGTATGTGCTTTTACACAATTATTTGGCATCATATAAATAAATGGTAAACCAGTGCAGTACAACATTTTTTCTCCCCAGTGTGATTTACTGTGTACAGTATGTAGGAAATAGGCCTATTTGGTTAACTTGGTAATGTATGACGGTTTAAATATGTTGTCTAAAGAGTGCCGGTGAATGCAGGAACTGCAGTGCATTTGTCAAAACTCAGTAATTCTACTGTGTGAGACAAGATCCATGTGTGTTAAAGGTTTAGTTCACCCAAAAATGAAAATTCTGTCAGTATTTACTCACCCTCAAGTTGTTTTGAAACATTCTTCTATTCACAACTTCCTTTGTGTTCAGCAGAACAAATAAACACATAGAGGTTTGGAACAACTTGAGGGTGAGTAAATACTGACAGAATTTTCATTTTTGGGTGAACTAACCCTTTAACAGCAGTAAAGACTGATTTGTTTGAAAAAAATCTGTACAAAACCAGAGAGAAACCTGTGCTTTTTATTTGTAAAAAGCAGAACACCTTCTAATGTACAGTACTGCATGTTAGAACAGATTTCCAGTCACTGCCAATAATATTAAGATTTAACATGACCTGACATTACCTCAGGGTCCAAGTTAATTATAATTTCTCAATGAAAATGCAACTTTACAAGAACATTTCTTTTAAATTGTCAGAAAAAGTATGCTCCTAAACTGCTAACAGAAATGATGGCTTACATAAAAGTACATTTAAAACATTGGTACATGTCTCTAATAAATCACTTAAAAATTAAAATGTATTCACATGCACTTATAACTTTGTGTAAAAGACTTACAATTGTTTTGTGGTTAAGTGCACCTTAAAGTATATTAACAAAATGTTCAGCCACTCAATATGTTACTACAGGCAGTTTAAGTCTGGTAATAACAGCAACTGCATATGGAACTTTGCAAAACATTTGGCCATTGTCAAAATGGAACTTTTGTCCTCATGGTGGAACTATTCAGCATGTCCAAATGTGCTTTGACACACTTTGGGCCCACAACAAACAGGGCAAACTAAATGGCATTTGAATGGTGCCGTATCATTAGCAAAAAAATAAACAGATTATTGTATCTTGTTATCATGTGTAAATGTTTCTATGGGCTGGATATAATCAGAGTGCATCAACAAAATGTTCATCAGCCAGTAAACATGTTTCCACAGTACGGTAATGACATTCTGGATAAAACTGAAAATGAAAAACATAAAATAAAATAAAATTAATCAACCTGCACTCATAATGCACCACCTAAGTGAATTACTTCCCCTATGTGCTCTGTCTCACATTCACACACTATCTAAAGGTAAACAGCTGGCACTGATAAGGATATAACTGGGCAAGAGGGAAGAGTACATGTGAGTGAGTGAGACACTTCTATGCAATGTCCATTGCATAGAAGTTGCTGGACAGTATAGCCTCCATTTCAGCTCGGAGGTCAGGATAACTGTTGTAAGTTGATGGCAGCTCTAAAGTTGGGCCACACGTATGTGCAATAAGCCGCCTTGATAACCCTTCCAAAGGGGTGAATATGACTTGAATGTCTTTAACGCAGATGACATCAGACCCTGTCACAAATCTCAACATCTTCCGGAGGCCTATCTCATCCAATCCCCTGATGTACTGATGTAAAAATCTCAAACTTTGGTTCTCTGCTGAAGTAGCTGGAGAGGCTGTGATCAATTTTATTACTTTTCGTGTTGATGGTTTAAGATCCTCATACAACTTCTGTATATCCAGCACACTGAGGAAGAACTCCCTGAGAGTTGATTGTGCGACTGCTGCAATGTTATCCAGTGCATATTTCGGCTGCTGGATTATTTGCTTGTGGGCCACTTGGAGAAGCACAGCTTTCAAGTTCTCTTGTGTTGGTACTGTTCTTACTCCCATGCGATCCATAAGATCAAGAAGCTCATCTTCATCATCACCATCAAGGGCGTCTTGCAAAGCAGTGGACAAGAGATCACGCTCAGACTTACTAAGATACAACATTAGAGAGTCAAACAGTAAATCGGGAGAGACAGTGTGTTCACCAAATGTGATTGCAGCTGTAAAAGCTTGAGCCAGCCGAGAAGGAAAATATCCATGGTCCTTTAATCCCTTGACCATTATCCTACCAACAGATTTCCATTCTTCCTCTTGCCATTTTGGGGATAGGGATGGCACCCTCACATCTGCACCCTCTGCTGCACAGTCTAAAAACTCTGTCCAGAAGGCAGCATATACATCCCTGGACACGCCAGCCGCATCTGCCCCCATTTCATGAATAAAGCTGTATTTCACAGTGTAGGACATCATCGCTTCATCCTTGAATTGGGTAATCAGTTCCTCCAAGAGATTGACTCTGTGCAGTTTCACTGTCACATGCAAAAGTTCATAAGTAGGACTTAATGGGCCTGCAGGCACTGTGTCAAAATGGACAGGAGTTGAGCTGTGGGAATTGACGTTTACCTGTGCCTCTTCTATAGGCTCATGTAAGATTGTGTCATCAAGATCTTCTAAAAATGGTCCACCTCGCAAAGGGCCAAAAATGATCTCTGATGTATCACACAAAGATGTGAGATCGACAGTCTCTACAGCAGTAGAGACAAAAGCTTCCACAGTGTGTGTCTGCTGTTCACCGTCATGTGATTTTTGTGTCAGCTGCTCATTATCTTCTGTTGTGTTTTTCGGTTGCTCATTTAGCCTCGCTGCATCTGTCTGTTCATCAGTTCCTTCTGTCATCTCTTCATCTGTGAACACTTCATCTCCATTTGTAAGGTGCTCTGTGAACAAGTAAAATCTTAAAATCCCCAATTTATGTCTCTCATAGAGCTCTCCCACACTAACATCCTCGTCAAGGTATGCTTCCTGAAAGTCAACAATGTTGTGAGTGAACTCTTCCCACTTTCCCTTTCTCGACTTCTCATTGGGGAAAAATAGCTTTTTAGCTTGTGATAAAATGTCTTTTTTTGTGGCTTTCTTGGAAATATCAAGAACTCTGGTTCCTCCACCATTGCGTTTTCTCACTTGTTTCTTGTCGTGTATCCATCCTAGTTCTATTCTCCTTGTCATCTTCACGGCCCTTTTGTTATTTCTCAGATGCATCTTTGTTGACTGCATAGAATGCTCCTGCTCAAAATCATGATCATGTTCTTTGTCTTTACTGCTTGTCAATGTGCCCATCTTTTTTCTAAGTTTTTCAAATAAGGACAGTCTTCTTAGATCATCACCACCTTTTCTCTGTTTTTCCATACAGAAACGTCTTGCAGCAATCCTATCACCATATGCTGGAATGTAAGCAGACATAGTGGCATCATCTATTTCTCCAATTACCAAGCTGTCAATCTGTAATGAAAACAAAACAATACAGTAAGACATTTTGGCTATCTTAAATCTAAGAGATAAGTGAAAACTCATTTCTTAGCAGAAGCTACAACTCTAAATTCTCTCTAAACTCTAAAAATTATTTCTATTTTTCTTAACTTGCTTGTCCATTTTTTCACATGGAAAGAAAAAGGAGCTAAAATATTAAGTAATTTAGTAAAACAAGTAAAACAAAAGTAAACAAAAATAAGTAAAACAAAAACTGCCATCTAAAAAAATTGTAACCATTAAGTCTGAGTGACATACTGATGCTATTCTACGATCCTAGCCTATATCTTACTCATCTCATGCGGTTTCCTTTTCATTTAATCAACATAGATGAAATTTAAAAAATAACATTATATTATTTAAACATAAATATATATAAAACGTAGGCTATGTTTAAGTTTGTTTTACTTATATTTAAGCATCACACTGCTCCACTTTGCTCACATGCTCTGGTGTGTGAAGTAGAAATTGGCTACTCTCTGCATAGCTAGTTCATATGAAGTATGCATTTCTCTCTATAGGCCGTTCACTACTGCGGAGATTGTGAGTCTGCATCATGAACTTTATGTTTGTAGCCACTGACTGAAAAAACTAGTTTATTAATAAACAATTCAAATGTTTCATGCATAATCATTACTTTAGCCGTGAAGCAGTGCTTCACCTGTGCTTTACTCCAATATAGTCCCAAATCAATCTCTGCCCAGGAAATTGCCTAGTGTTAATCTGCATTGCTATTCTACTCGTTGTGAAGAAGCAGGCCAAAAGAAGTATTTTTTGATCACTTTTACTCACAACATGCTACCGGACAACATAGGATTCCATTCATTATGCTAAGCTAAGCTAGCAGCAGCGCAGCCAAACCAAGACATTGCATGCACTGAGACAAAAATGCATTTGCCCACCTATCTAAATGTAGGGGAGATGGTGAATAATTAGCCTGGCTAACGCCAGACCACGTATTCTTTAGAATGAGACGTAGTCTGGAAACCACATGTTAATTTTCTCGTATTTGAGGCATGGTTTACGAATGCCCAGAGCCGTATTATTCAACGCATTCTCACCCCAAGGCGTCACCTTTGACCATGCTTCAATATTTGACGTTTTAGGCGCCCTTTAGCGTCACTTACATGACGCGATCCTACGGCGTCATCTAACTGACGCTAAAGGAAAGCGTCTGTTAGAGGACGCGGTTAGGTTTAGGTGTGGGGTGGGGGTAGGGTACACGCGATCCTAGGGCGTCATCTAGCTGACGCTAAAGGGCGCCTAAAGCGTCAGATATTGAAGCATGTCCAAATGCTTCCCAAGGCGTCAGTTAGGTGACGCCTTGGGAGTGAGAATGGGCTGTATTATTGGGTGCTACGAATGTCTATCAAATGCGCCTGTGCTCCCTCCCCGTTCTGTGATTGGTTCCCTATTTCAGGGGAGAATTTGGTTCATGGTGTCCAGGCTGCCTGGCAGCGTGAATAAAATCGCGCTGCGGAAAGGCAGCATGGGGAAACCCAGGCTAGTGAATAACCCCAATTGGCTTTATGCACAGCTGCACTACTTTCTGAACTTAAGCCAGCTCCTTGTTTCCTGTCTGCCATTATTGGCCAAATTGATTAATTCAGGTGTGTCTGATTATTGTTGCCGTGACTACTGAGGTCAGGCACACCTGGATTAATCAATTTAGCCAATAATGGCAGACAGGAAACAAGGAGCTGGCTGAAGTTCACGAAGTAGTGCAGCTGTGCATAAAGCCCGTTTAAAAAAAAATTTAAAAACGGTGGAGTGTTCCTTTAAAACGATATCAAATCACAACAAAATGGAAAGCAGTAGTTGTAAGGGCACAATATTTTATTTTGTGAATATATTTATTATTCAAACATATAAGCAGGGCCGTGCACAGGGTGGCCTGGTGGCTAGAGCCACTGCCCTTCTGACCTCATCAGCTGAGGTGCCCCTCTCACCCCCCCCTCCCTAACCCACCAGAGGATTCCCTTTCCAAGTCCATCATTAAAAGCATTTATGAAGAAAAGCACTGATTTGTGCCATCGAGTGGTCTAAAAGAGAATTAAGTCAAATGCGCATTTTACCCCAGTGTGACTTTAGAACTGTTGTAACCTACTGTATATCATTTCAATTTATACTGTATAATAAATTAAATGTCCATTACTTCCATTTAAGATGAGGCAGCTTACAGAGTGAGGGAGAGCCCACTGATCATCAAACTGATAAGTTAAACTGATAAGTTAAACTGATAAGTTAGACAGTTAAACTTGCTGACAGTATATAAATATGCTAGAGTGTAAAAGGCATTTAATTATTTAATAATTGGAAGAGTAATTATAACAACATAAATTGGTAAAATTGAGCACTAAATCCTAATTGTTAGGACTAAATAGTGCATGATTATAAAAGGCTCGTTATTAATTCTCTATATTAAGATGATCTTTCCAGTCAAACTTCTTATACGTTGATTTCACCATAGACAATAAAAGAAATGAACACAGCGACCCCATTGATTTCAGCAGAGAAGACTGAAGCCCGATTATTGCACTTCCTATCTGATCGTGACGACAGTCTGACAGTTGTAAATCTTCTATTAGCTGTGCTGAGACAAATCTGAATCACCTAATTCCTCAAAAACACTGTTGAAATATTTTGTGCCGTTATGGACTCTCTATCTATGGGCTTCTCCCTTGACTTTATGCCTCCATGTCCCCCTGATTAACTCATAGACAGTGAAAGATTGTCTGTGAGCTTCTCCTCCTGTCTATATGGCAATGTCTCTATTGTGCGACAGAAAGTCCCATGGTTATGACACAATCTTTAGCCTATTTTTACAAAAATATTTTTTGTCGTGTTTCTTTAGAAATAAATAATGGACAAATGGTTATTGTAAAAATGGTAAAGTTATTCGCTGTCAAAATGACGCCAAAATGAATGTGAGTCAATGGGATGCTAACAGCAGGTAAAGTTCTGCTACGATGGTGATTCTAGCGAGGATTTAACTTCCAGCTGATGGATTATTCCCTTGCCTTTTTTGGTTTAAGCCACTGCCCCTAAAAATATCTGTGCACGGCCCTGCATATAAGTCAGTACGCCTAAATGTATAATGGTTATGGTACTGAGTGTTACAGTCTAACTACTGTTACTTATTTATGTAGGGTAGAGACCAAAATTGAATTGACCTAGGAAAGACATGAATACATTGTTGGGAGAGGCAGGTGTACTTAGCATAAAAAAGAAATCAGAAGCACTGGCACTAAATGTAATAGGGTTACACTTTATGATAATTAGTTGTATAATCTGATGAGTTTCAGTAACATGTAAAACAATATAAAATAATAAATTGCAGGAATTAATATACTGTCACCTACATGATCTTGCTGCATTTTCTGAATATTTTCCTCCGGAATCCCTCGACTCTGAAGAAACATCCACAGATCATCATCTTGTGGGAGGGGGGTATTTGAAGACGTAGCCATAGCTGGCCCTAAACAAATGTCGGAAAAATGCAGCATTTATGTGTATGTGTTGCACCACAAACAAATTTAGTAAAGAAACAGTAGAGAAAGCACTGTCAGAATATATTCAACATTATTACTGGTGTAGCACGCTGAACACTATAGTAAACGCCCTGCAAAACAATCAAAATAGTATCATGCATTGCAGGCTCTGAAACTGGCAAAGTTCTGATTGTTTTCTGTTATGTAATGTCACGATGTCCAACGTGCTGCATGCATGCACTAGAGATTTCTGATGTGACTTTTCCCTCCCCTGTGTTCGAGGAGATCTTAATTTACAAATTAAGCACTATAAAGTCACTAAAAAAAGAGTGGTTTGTTAACGTAACATTCCTCCAAAAAATCAAACGTAATTATCCCCTCGACCTTAAAAGTTAAGGTTCCTTTTGCTGACTAACGGTACAAATGGTAGCTTACATTACATAAATTAGCCTACCAACTGCAATGGATGGTTTAACTGAAGTTAACGACGTAGTAAGTAAAAAATATGCCCGTAACTTATAACGTTAGCCTACTTTATAAAAAGCTATTCTAACCTCGTTTTACATGTCACGCGAACAGTAGCAGATATCATTTGGCTTAACTATAATAATATAGTAACTATAATAGTTATCTTACCTGCATTGAACCCATATAGGCCTGATTGTTGTTGTTGTTGGAGGGTCAGGCTGATTATCGACATTTCTTCCTGCAGGTGAGAGCTTTCTCGCAGGATTTTGAGCGATCTCGTTAATTCAGAAAAACAGAGCAAAAACTTTTTTTTTCATGAAAAATTAACTCGTTAATTCAGAAAAACAGAACAAAATATTTTTTTTCCATGAAAAATTAACTCGTTAATTCAGAAAAACAGAGCAAAAACTTTTTTTCTCATGAAAAATTAAGTCGTTAATTCAGAAAAACAGAGAAAAACTTTTTTTTTCTCATGAAAAATTAACTCGTTAATTCAGAAAAACAGAGCAAAAACTTTTTTTCTCATGAAAAATTAACTCGTTAATTCAGAAAAACAGAGCAAAAAATTTTTTTCTCATGAAAAATTAACTCGTTAATTCAGAAAAACAGAGTAGATTTTTTTTTCTTCAAGTGAATGCAATACGCCTCCGTAGTTTTTCTTCCATCTGTGAAGAATTTAATACTATGGAAACTGCAGTTTACTTTTAGCAATTAACAGTGACTAAAATGTTTGAACATTTAACAGCTTGTTAAATGTGCTTGACTGAGGCGGCTTTCGTGCCCAGATCAGTCATATCGTGAGTTCGCAAAGCGTTCACTCCGATGCGCGCGTGTAATGTTAAATATTACATAAACCATATTAAATAACAATATACACATTAGACTGAAACTGACTGCTCAAAAAAAGTTTGAAATGCTCCACATTCTCCACCATTTTGTAAAGACTCTGGTCGGGTCTGATAAAGGGGGAATTTGCATATCATAATTAATAATTGATAATTAATAATTATTCATACAGATTTGGATCAGACCGGTCTTACATATTAATTAATTAATTTTACCCATATGCATGCATGTGCATCCCCGCAATTAACCGCAAATTAATTGTTATTAAGTTGTGAATTCTGTGGCCACAAGAATTTGCCTCCCCTGCTCTATAAACAAATACCCTTTCAGGTATTTTTAGTTACAGCTAGCAGCATTTTAAATCGGCATTTCATTGACTTGTATCATGAGCGAGACAGTGATTCAGTCAGACATGTGCATAAGTGTATTTAATAAAGCAACTACTTAATATTTACTACGTTACAATGATACATGTATTTACAAACAATAAAACACAAACTAAGATGACGCAGAGCATTTAGACAATGGATACGCGTAAGTTAAGTGAGTTGGAGAGAGAGAGAGTGAGATAGAGTGAGTTGTAGAGAAAGTGAGAGAGAGTGAGTTACGTTCGTCACAACAGTCAGTTAACCTTTCTGAACACTACGAAAACACTTTCTTAATGCTTCTTAGAAGAAGGTATACTTGCAGGGCATATTTGGTCTGTGTGAGTCGCGGGGTCATTGCTCGGCCCGTTCGGGCCACGTGTCGACTGGAGGTGCTGTCCTGTGTGCGTGCGTCACGTGGAGTGCGCCGCAGCGTTTGCGCGGCCCGTCCCTGCGCGTGCATGGCTCCTTTGTTCCGTGGGGATTCACGTGGCGTTCGTTCCCAGATAGCAAACTGACATTGAATCAACGTGGAAATATGACATCGAAACAACGTTGATCTGACATTGTTTTGCTCATCGAATTAACGTTGAACCAACGTCAGATGCGTCATTCTTTCAAAACTAACGGAAAATCAACTTGAAATCAACGCGTTGTTTCAACGTTATGAAAGCAAACTAATTTTCGATTTCATTTAGCTTTGAAGAATGCCGCGTCTGACGTTGGTTCAACGTTAATTCGATGAGCAAATCAACGTTGTTTCAATGTCATGAGAGACGTCGTTTCAACATTGATTCAATGTCAGTTTGCTGTCTGGGTTGGCATTCAGCGCGAGTGTTTGAAAGGCTTAAAGTCTTTGAGGTGACGTTACCCGAGGAAATAGTTTGGCAAAGTCCACTTCCTTTCCTGGGAGACGAACTTGGTAGTCCATTTGAGGAAAAGACGAGACTTTTAGGCGAACAAAAGAAAAGATCCATGGTCGGATCAGTTACGCGAGCGTTACATGTTTCTCTGAGACGGTCAGAATAGGAAGGCAAGAGGCGGAGCCTGCGCGCTCCTTTTATCTCCTTGGCGGAATCCATCCCTTTCCTGTTGGCTTGAGCCAATTGGGGAGATGGACGTTGCTCGCGGGAACTTTTGGTTTATTGTAAGTAAGTAAGTAAAAAAGTAAGTAAGTAAAATTTATTTATATAGCACCTTTCACAGACAAGGAGTCACAAAGTGCTTTACAATCTGTTAAAAACAAAAGGATCAAAACATGGATACACTAAATACACCATAACATGACACACGAAAATAATCTTCACAAACATGAAACGACAGTTAACCACTGCTGTTAAGTAAAAGCAAGTCCAAAAAGATGCGTCTTCAGGAGTTTTTTAAAGGAATTAACAGAACCCACAGTGCTCAGTGCTATTGTCCTTTGTTCCTCAGCGCACGCTCCTCGTGGAAGGGGGTGTGTTCAATAAGGGTTTTATAGTAAAACAATCTGGTCTTCATTGGCAGTAAAACAAATTAAAAATACACTTTACTTTACATCTTTATGCATATTCGGGTGTTTCATTCAATAAGCATTCTGGAGACATCAAAGAACATAATGTTACATCAAAGGAATATACACTTATGTTTATGATGCATGAAGAAGATATTTCTAATTTCTATTTATGCTGTGACCAAACAAGTTATTTCACTGTGACATGAGGGAAGAACACACATACATAAAACCATTGAATACCTTTGTTAAATGTCTTTAAAACCAAAAGAGATATATTTCTCTTTGTTCAGAGACATTCGTTTGTCATTCTATTGGTCCCATAAAAGTCTTGTAACTCGATGCCACTGGGGTAATAGTCAGGGAGCCAAAGTCTCAAAAGCTCTATAAAATGGGTTGAACCTGACATGGTCTGCCATACTTTTTATTTGTGTTTTTCCTGTTAACTTTGACCCTAAGAACAAATAATTGGAGGGTCTGCTCTGCCGGAAATATAGCGAAAAAAAATTGTAGCCATTTTAGTGTACGCACCCTTTATTTTTTATCAGAAAAATGTGAAAAATTATTTTTTTCATCAAATCCTTAGTGGGTTGGGTAGGTTCTCAATATATGCATTCCAGATACATAGAACACATGTGCGGACAACATACACTGAAAAAATAATTCTTAAAACACATTTCTACATGATTTTGCATCAATTTAATGAAAAAAACAGGCGTTTTTTCACTTTTTTTCCACTATTTTCATCTTTACTTCATTGGCAATCAACTATTCCATTAAGTTATGACATCAGGCAATATGCCATTCTTTTCACCAAACACTATACTCATTCCACAGAAAAAATGATAAAAATCCAAACAAAATCAATGGATCTGTGATGATTTCACTACTAGTTGGCGATCAACAGGCTCAGAATTTCAATAGAATTTTAGACTACTCTCAAAATTCTTAAAGTCCCTGTAAAGTCAAAATTAAGTATGTGTTCTGAGTTTGTCACACCATAGAAAAATGTGTAATTAGCCACCCAGCCAAATTTGAATGATAAAAAAAGTCGGGAAGTACATAAAATAAGCTATCAAAATCATGAAAAAATGAGCAGATTCTCTGCTCTCAAACGCTGGGGGCGTGTCCGCTGGCTGTGCTGAAACCACGCCCACTCACGAGAAAGCTGTTGACGGTGATATTAGCTGATTAGCTTTTGGAGACGGGAGGATGAAAGCTGAGGCGGGAGATCGTCGTTACAGCCCCGTTCACCAGTAACAGCGGATTATCAGTGAATCCAAGTTGTCTCTGAGGAAAGTTTATAAAACGATCCAGTGTAAAATGATCACTACAGAGGCGGGTGTTGGCGGTGATCAGCTCTTCATCAAGGTAACGTTAGGCTCTCTAAAAACCTCTTCTTGATGTGATCGTTTTTAAGGGAATTTAAATGAAGATACCGATCTGTTTTGTACATAATCGCATCCAGGTAGTAGCCCATGCATGTCCGTGTCGAAGGCATAGCTAGCTAGAAAACTGTAGGATCAGTTGTAGTAACTAATT